>NC_061115.1:193634817-193846817 GCF_002878395.1 Capsicum annuum
TTAGACCAAGCTTGGTGCATTTCTATCATTTGCTGCCTTAATTTTTGAATCTCTTCATTATCTCCTAAATCTTGTTCCCCAAATTGCCTATCTGATTAGAGACAACAACTACGGTATCCTTGTCGGCCATAAATTTCTCTTTGACTTAGTGCAATATGGAGGACCAGCCAAAATGTCACAAACCAACCACCTTAAACTAACTAAACAAGAGACAAAAAATTTATTAGAGTTGAACATTTCTTCAAAATCTTTTTCCTTTTTTTTTCCTTTGAAAAGATCACCGAACCCAAGAAGGGCATCTACTTATCTCACTCTCTCGAGAGGAGAATCAGGTGTGCGTAGTTCGTAGAGCTTTGGAACAACATGGCCGATCAAACTCTCTTTCTTTTTTTTTTCTTGAAACTTTAAGAAGAAAAGAAAATACCAAATTGTCAAAAGAATCAACGATAAATCTTTTTTTTTCTGAATTTTTCAGCTTTAAAATCCCTATACAAAATGAAACCTATAATTATTAAAGATTTTTTTTTTTGGATTTTTGATTTTTAATTTCATACGAAAATAAAAATAGAAGCTATTAAAAAAAAAATCTTTTTGTGATTTTCTTTTGAAGATGTATATGGAACACCTACTAATACCAAATGGTATCTAAAAGAGCACAAAAATAGTCCGCAAACACACAAACAGTCCACACGCACAAGACACTAAACAGAAATAACAAACTCAAACTTAAACGATAAAGAAGATATGTAACTTGACACAATGAGAACTCATAATGCAGCAAATAAAGAGTGTATTTATACTCTAAAACCTCCAAAAAATAAGTTAACAAGCACCACGTTCTTATAGAACACAAGGGGAACTCAGTTCACTCAAGCACTCTCATTTCTAGCCGATACACACAACACAAGAAGAAACCATTTGTTGTGATGTCAAAGTGGTGGTCTACTCTCTTCTTGAGAGGAAAGTGATGTTCAATATTACAAGTGATTTCAAGAATAAGCTAACTAAGGAACAAATCTAAAGAAACATCTTAAATAGTCTTTACAAAAAGGATAGCAAAAGGACCCCTTTACCCTTAATGAAGGGGGTAAGTTTGGAGTGTATAAATGGGCTGCTTTGTAGTGATTTTAAGACAATCAAGGCATGTCTTCACACTTAAATACTTACGCTTTATTGGATGGTCTCGTGTCACACTTGCATACAGATCGATCTTTATGGCCATCCCGTATCGTCCTCTCCATCTTGAAAGGAATTTAACCTCGAATTCATGGCTCTATCATCTTCAAGACTTTTTCTTTGAATTATCTGTTCATGGACCTTTACGAAGTATGGATGCTTAGCCAAGGGTTCCATGGGATCATCAAGCATGTGTTGGCTAGGAACTTTCTTTGTGTTCTCCTTTTGAAGCTTACAACTTTGAACCTGCACATAAGAAAAATCAATACTAGGTAAAGTGCTATTACCTACGTTAGTGAGAAATAAGGGATCTTTGCGGGAAATTCCCATAAGTGAGGACTTTCTTCCTTTTTATACCATTGCTGCCTTCCCTCCTTCATCACTACGACTCTCGTCTTCCCCTCTATTTTCTTTCTTCTACTTCTTCTCTAACTCCGTCACTTGTTAATGAACTTTGTCCACTTGTAATGGTGAGAGGGGGTGGAGTGTAAGACTATAGCCTTGGAAGTCAAAATTATATGTATTGGTTCTTCTATTATGCATGGTAGCTCGATCATATAGCAGTGGCCTCCCTAACAATAGTTGATATGCTTGCATTGGAATAACATCTCAAAACACCTCATCAAAGTAGTTGCCTACCTTGAATCATATCATCACTTGCCGGGTTACCTTTAACTCCCCACATTCATTCAACCATTGAAGCTTGTATGGGTTAGTATGAGGGATTGTTGGCAGCTTCAAGACTTCAACCAAAGTACTACTAGTAATATTGGAATAACTACCTCTATCAATAATCAAAGAGCACACAACTTCCTTAATAAGGCATTTGGTGTTAAAAAGGTTCTCCCTTTGACTAGGATCAACGAAAACCTTACTAATCAAGGCCCTTCACACCACAAAACATGGAACTTCAAGCTCACCTTCACATGACCAAATATCTTCCATACCTCCTTTCTTGGACTCCTTGGCTTTTTCCTTCTATCTATCTTTAGATTGTTCATCAATATCATTTGGTTTAAGTCCTACCTACTCTCTAAGAAAGTACAATTTACCCTTCTTTAGTATCACATTTCTCTTATTTGGACACTCACTAGCCTTGTGTCCCCAACCGTGGTATTTAAAGCATTGAAAACCCTTAAAATTAGAAGAAGAATACGGTTTACCTTTATTTCTTGGAGGGTACCTTTGGTGAGGCTTGTTATCGGCCTGGAAAACTTTGGTCTCGGGTTGCTACTCCTTCAATGAGTGATCCTTGTCCTTGTGCCATCCCGAGGGAGATTGTCCCTTGAGCATGTACCCCAGTTTCTCCTATAACTCCCTTTAAATCTCTAAAGCCGTTTGGAAGATCCCTCCAATAGTTTCAAACTTATGAAGAGTCATGTGCGTTGATATTTCTTTGTTTAAGCTGACCTTGAATCAGATGACGTCGTGGCTTACTTGCTTTCCTCTATGATCAAGTTTCAAGATGAGTTGTTGAAACTCATCATAGTAGGCTACCATACTTTTGTTTCCTTGCTTCAAGTTGTATAATTTTGCAAGGAGTTCATATTGATAGCTTTTGGGAAGGTACATTTGCCTCATAAGATACCTTAACCAAAACCAAGGAGGGGGTTGCCCCTCAATCAATACGTTGCCAAAATGTTTGACATACTCCCACCACGTGGTAGCATATCCCTC
Source organism: Capsicum annuum (assembly GCF_002878395.1). Lineage (NCBI taxonomy): Eukaryota > Viridiplantae > Streptophyta > Magnoliopsida > Solanales > Solanaceae > Capsicum > Capsicum annuum. The sequence goes on from NC_061115.1 coordinate 193,637,671, forward strand.
AAAATAAGAAATGGTGTAGCAGCTCTTCTTCTCTTCCTTAAGATCATTCACTTGAAAGACTCTCTCGTATGTAGATTCCCATGTGAGAAACTCTTCGGGATCACTTTCTCCCCTAAAGATCCGAAGCCCTATTTTTATGGTGTTGAGGCCAACATCCCTTTCCCGAACACCTTGGCCACCCCTACCTTCAAGCCCCTGGTTCTCCCTCGGTTTTACCCTTCTAGCTCTCATCCCATCTTACATCAAATAAGGATCATCATACATTCCATACCCTTCCCTTTGGTTCTCCCTCACAAATCCCTCTTCTTGCGTTAACGGGTTTTGGACATTTGGAATTTGGTATGGCGGATTGGCATTTAGTGGTGGAGGTCTTTGGATTGGCTGATTTTGGTTTGGAGGAGTCGTATTTGAGGGTGGCATTTGGGTTCCAAGTCCGTCATGTGGGACTTGGTGATATGGGGAATGGCTAGGTCCATCAAGGCCTTGGCCTTGTGAGTAATAGTTGGCTTGAGGTATGGCATTCCGTGGGTACATTCTTTGGTGCGTGGCTTCGGGGGTAATGGTTAGGGATGTGTTTTGAGGAGTTAAGGGTCACAAAATCTATTGGATTTCTACCCTGTCCATTCGGCCACTAATAAAGTCCACTTCCACTCCCAACTTATCAAGACTCGCATTCACTCTAGCCACGTCCCAGGACAAGGATTCAAGATTAGCCACAAGAGCATTCAAAATATTTTGGTCCACAGTTTGTGCATTGGAATCTTTGGGTTTCATGTGTAGTGATTCCATTTGCCAATGTACCTACAAAACGCACAAACATTAGTTTAAAATATCCTCACACACTCTTCACACTCGACTTCCTCACTTGTCCCTTCAAGTGTTGTAAACCGGCTATCAATCCTTGAGTGCTTAGGAATAAGTCTATTCTTGAGTTAGAAAGGATTTAGGTTTGGAAGACTCAAGGAAGTTTTGTATGCACTTGAACCAAGAATAACTATGAATTATAAACGAGCAAAGCACCACAAAGAAAGTTGACACGAAAATGAACTCAAAAACTAGTTCACAACTTAGTAGGTTGTTACTTAGTTTCCAACTAGTGTAGGAGTCAATAGAAAGGAAACTATTAGAGATAAGGAAAGAAACTTGGAATGTCCTATGACTTGAGTTTTTGTTGTTGATGTGTCCCATAATTTTTTTTTTAATTATGGCCATTTGGGGTGTTGGTTTTTTTTTTTTTTTAAATTTTGGCCTTTTGGGGTATTGATGTGGCCGTTTGTTGTAGTCCAACTTGAATGATTCAATATTGTTGGTTTGGTGAGGCTTTGTTCGGCTTTTGGTGTGAAAATACAAGCCTTATACTCTTTTTCCATATGCCAAAATGTTTCAATAAACTTTTCACCAACTTGCACCAAAATGGCAAAACACCTTTTTGGCTTTGGTTTGTTCCTTTTCCGTTTTGGTTCTTTTTGAAAAAAGTTTGACACCCTTTTGGTAAGTAAGCTTTTTGGGAGGTCCTTTGTCTATTTGCCTATTTGGTGTTGTCTTGAAACTAATTCCAAGACAAATACAAGACTTTCACCTCTCTCTTCCTTTTTCAAATCAAACACACCTTTTGTTGAACATTTACCTCAAGAACATTATGAACAAGAATAAGAAAACATATGAACAACAACAATATTCAAGCCGTCCAACCCTTCAACAACACTAAACAAAATCTCAAATCTTGTACCTTATACACAAGTGTGCTAGGGAAACAACAAGATAACACACGAAACTACTAAGACAAGCAAAATAACACCTAAATCTAGACACTTCTCGGCCAAACACAAGTCACCAGATAACACTTTTTTTTTTATTTTTCAACTAGAAGAGCCCAAGATTGGTGGTGTAAGAACACTACCAGCCTTCTCTTTGATACAAAATGATACCAAACAGTATCTAAAAGAGCACGAAAACAGTCTGCAAACATACAAACAGTCCACACGCACAAGACACTAAACAGAAACAACAAACTCAAACTTAAATGATAAAGAAGATACGTAACTTGACACAATGAGAACTCATAATGCAGCAACTAAAGAGTGTATTAATACTCTAAAACCTCCACAAAACAAGTTAACAAGCACCATGTTCTTACGGAACACAAGAGGAACTTGGTTCACTCAAGCACTCTCGTTTCTAGCCGATACACACAACACAAGAAGAAACCATTTCTTGTGATGTTAAAGTGGTGGTCTACTATCTTCTTGAGAGGAAAGTGATGTTAAATATTACAAGTGATTTCAAGAATAAGCTAACTAAGGAAAAAAATCTAAAGAAACACCTTAAATAGTCTTTACAAAAAAGATGGCGAAAGGACCCCTTTACCCTTAATGAAGGGGGTGGGTTTGGAGTGTATAAATGGGATGCCTTGTAGTGTTTTTAAGACACTCAAGGCATGTATTCACACTTAAATACATGAACTTCCTTGGATGGTCTCGTGTCACACTTGCACACACATCGATCTTCATGGCCATCCCGTATCACCTACTCTAAATTAAGAGTGAAGAATTTTTTTTTGGATTTCTTAAATAAGATCACCGAACCCACGAAGGTTGCCTACGTATCTCACTCCCGAGAGAGGAAAATCAAGTGTGCATAGTTTGTCAAGATTGGATAATTAATGATTACATAACAAAATAAACTTTAACTTGTAAGACACGACCAAAGATAGACGATGAAAACGTCAATAAAATCTTTTTTGGGGTTTTCAATTTGACACTTTACGTAAAATTGACACCAACAACTATGAAAGAAAAATCTTTTTTGGTATTTTCGTTATATGAAATGTACAAAACTTCTACCATTTTTTGAATTTTTCTTTTATAAAAATCTACTATTAAAAAAAATCTTTTTTTTTGAAATTTACGAATTATGAATGCTTGCTAAAGAGACCGAAAGGAAATTTTTTTTGATATTTTTGATTTTTGGAAAATAAGTGCAAAAGATAAAAAATCTATTTGAATTTTTGGATTGTGGAGAACAAAAGCCATAAAGGACTCTAATAAAAACCACGAAACTCTTTTTTTTTTGAACTTTTGCTTGCCTATATACCTTCTTTTAATTCTAGTAATGCTTTCCCAAATCAGTCTGTCAAATTACCCCATCACCCCAAAAAATGCAACATTTAGCATGTAGGGATGCTTTTAAGGTGAGTCTCCTACAAAGGATCAAGTGGGTCCCACTAGGTCTCAATATGTTGATAGTGGCTATGACAGCTAGCTTTCCACCTACTCCATACACCCAACGGCTCCCCCTCCTAAAATAACGGTGACTCAACTAGAGATTGTGTACACACATGTGCTACAAAACTTGTTGCAAAAGAAATGATTCGGGTTATGCAAATAATGAAAGATATAAAGTGGTAACACATAAGAGAAAAACTATAAACACATAGCCCGTAGGCATTCAACAATGATAAAACAAATACAAACGATAATATAAACAATATTTATACACCCATAATGTCAAACTAAGCTGATACAACTTCAAACATAAGCTTGAATTCTTAAAATTCTCCAGCAGAGTCGCCAGAGCTATCACACCATTTTTTTTAAAGAAAAAAATTATTTTTAAGTTTGAAAAGGGTTTTATTATTGAGTGACAAAAATGAAAATTTATTTCAAAAAGAATTCTTGTACATTTAAACTCAGAGTCGCCACTTGACATAAATCAGGTGTGCCAAGTCACCTTTGGAAATCATTTTTCAAAATGATTTGAATCTTTAAAACTTGTCCATGAACAACGATTTCAGTTAAGGAATTTTGTTCGCAAAGGGGAAAGTGTTAGGCATCCCTTGATCCTGTGGTTCGAACATGGTAGCTTCTTGGAGTATATCAGCTAGTATGACACTATGAAATATATAAACCAAACAAAACACACAACATAAAAACAAACAATCAAACAAACAAAACCAAAAAAAGTGTCCAGTCCAATTTATTACAAACCAAAATAAAAGTGCTGACATTAAACCCTAAACTATTCTCACTATCATAGCTATGCTTTACCCGATTCCTCGGGACTTGATCACGAGCCTCCTTTGAGTACAAGATGCTTAGGGGCATACCCAGGTGAATAAGTACAAATGGCCTCAGGGCATTCCCCGGCTAAATGAATACATTTTCCAATTTCAAGTGACAAAATGAAACAATCTTAAGCACAAATATTCAATCATTCCACAATCGTCAATTTCTATTATTTGCCTACCCAACTTAGTATTTTCCTACTAGTTTCGGCCTAAAGAATGATTATCACGTTCACGTTCAACATTAATAATAAATCAAAATACCACGATTCACTTTTATCAGGATCGATCCCTCTTAAATAACTGATTTTTATTCTTAATAATGTATTATTTTATTACACCATTTGTAACCCGAGGGAATCAAACAATAAATCAAACAAGTAGCAATTCAATCACCAATCAAGATCAATCAACACACGATATTCAATCCGATTCACCAGATATCATTAACAATGATATAAAAAGAGTGAAAGAGTAGAATTGCACTTCAATTTGAAGCTTTTGAACTCAATGATTCGACTGAAGACAAAATTCGCATCCGAAAATCACAAATCAGAACCTCAAATGAAGAACCCGCAACTCAAACAACCTACAATCTGCACTAATTTAAATTGAACCAACTGACCTGTACCTATTTCTAACTTGGTCATTTTATGGTGGGGATTCATCGAAATTGACTCAGATGGGTCAAATTTTGTTGATTTGTTCATCGATTTTGATAATTTCAGTAAGATTGGAAATGAAAATGGGACAGAACTGACTATTTTGATGCGAGTTTGGTTGGGATGGAGCTAGACTTACTTATTTTTACCTTGCCGGAGCTCTGACGAGCTCGACAATGATGAAAGATTGGAGAAAATAGAAGCCCGTAACGTATTCTGGCGAAAACTCATTGGAAAAGTCTCTCTCTCTTTTTTTTTTCTCTTTTCTCTGGTTTTCCTCTCTCAATCTTGCCTATTTACTGGTTTTCACCTTATTTAAATTTTATTCTCTATTTTTGCTCTCAATTTAGTTTATCTCTTTTAATTTCTCTCACTGTTATCCCCTTTCCATACTCTTCCTTTGCCTGTTACTTCATCTACTATGCGTGAATATGTGTATTTTGTGATTATGAGGTATGTTGGTGTGTGTTTTCAGTGAATATTATTGTGTGGTGTGTCTGGTATGGTGTGATATAATAGTAGTGTGTATGTATTCTATTCTGTGTGAGTGTAAGATATGTGAGTGTATATGTAACTGTGTGTATATTTAGTGTGATTATGAGTGGAAAATTCCCTATGGGCCCTCCCTATTTGTGAGGTGTGTGAATCTATTGTAAAAAGGAGAAAAAAATATGACTTTAGAGAGGGGGTTAGGGGGTGTGGTGGTTAGGTAGGGTAGTAAGGTGGGTAGGAAGTTGTTATTTTTGTTAGGGTGAGGTGGTTAAATTTGATTGGGTGGGGTGTTATATTTGTTAAGAATTAGTTATTTTTGTTATTTTGTGAAAAATTATTAAAATAAGGTAGGGTGTATTGTATGGTGGGGTAAATAGGTAAATTTAGCTTTTGGGAGGAAAAAAATTACGTGTCTACAATAATTAAGTCGATTTATATTTGCAGATCGTATTAAATAATATACAAAAATATAAATGCCAATATATAATTATAGAAAAAATGCAAACAATAAATATAATTATCTTTTAAAAAAATATATTATGCTATAAACAAATAAAATTATAATATATAAAAAAGAATTGCAGTGTTATGTTATGTGCATATGCAGATGACTGTGCAAAACTATTAAAATGATAATAAACTGATAAAAATCCTAAAATTTACAAAATAAAGGATAATTATCAACAAATTATGTAAAATTAAAATATGACAATAAATTCTAAAATAATAATAATTATTAATAATTTATTAACAATCACAAGAAATGTGTGAAAAATTGTATTTTGTATCATTTAACGACCAGAAAGCCTAAATGCATTATTTTAAGCACGGGGAGCCAAAATGGGTGTCAATAATTTGTCCCTTTTCGTTTGAAGATGATATAGAAGTCTTCTGACAAAAACGTTAACGTGTAGCTAATTTTGCTTGACAAAAAGTTATTTTTGCTAAAAATTCAAGAAACACCAATTTAGAGTTGCTATCTCAATTTGTCCTATTTTAGGGTGGACGAGCCCAATGTGTACTCAAATTTTATGCCTGCAAAATTTATGAAATTGAAAACGAATAACTAAACTTGATTTTTTCTAGAAATTCAAAAATTGGCATGTAATGCTTAACTAATCTAGATATAAATAAATAAAGGCATTGCAGATTTTAACTAAAGACATACAAAATATTCTTGAAGACAAACATACATAAAAAGATCTGATTAGAGGGCAGACTAACCGAAAATGTCCTATTTTAGGGTGGACGAACCCAATTCATTCTTGCAATTTTTTTTAAAAACTAAGGTGGATTTTTTTCCCCTTTTCCATTTTTTTCTCCTTCTTTTTAAGAAATTTAAAAGACAAAGTGCAGTGCTTAACTAATTAAGAAAAATGGTACAAGCAAAGATAACATTCAGTGCTTAAATGGTAAAATAAGTGCATTGCGATATGTGCAGGTAAAGACAAAGCATGTAGTGTTTAAATAACAAAATAAATGCATTGGGATATTCAAGTAAATGTAAAGATGACATGCGGTTCTTAAACAAATGCATTGCGATATGTGCAAGGAAAGACCAAGATGACATGCAGTGCTTAAATGATAAAACAAATGCATTGCGATATTTGCGAGGCATGCAGTGTTTAAATAATAAAATAAATGCATTGCAATATGTGCGAGCAGTGCTTAATAATAAAATAAATGTATTGTGATATTTGCGAGGCATGCAGTGCCTAAATGATAAAATGAATGCATTGTGATATGTGTGTGCAGTGCTTAAACACATAGCAATATGCGCCGATGAAGGCAAAGATGACATGCAATGCTTAAATGATAAAATAAATGCATTGGAATATGTGTCAGATAAAGGCCAAGATGACATGCAGTGTTCAAATGATAAAAAAATGCATTGCAATATTTGCTAGGTGTGCAACGCCTAAAAGATAAAATGAATGCGGTGCGATATATGTGTGTAGTGTTTAAATGCATAGCCATATGCGTTGAGGTAAAGATAACATGCGATGCTTAAATAATAAATTAAATGCATTTTGATGCGTGCAGATAAAGATAAAGATAACATGCCGTGCTTAAATGATAAAATAAACGCATTGCGATGCGTGTAGATAAAGGCAAAGACAGCATGCGGTGCTTAAATGATAAAATAAATGCATTGCGATGCGTGTATATAAAGAAAAGGATAGCATGCAGTGCTTAAATGATAAAATAAATAAATGCATTGTGGTGTGTGCAAATAACGACAAGAATGACATGCAGTGTTTAAATGATAAAATAAATGCATTACGGTATATGCAGGCAAAGGTAAAAAGAAATGCAGTGCTTAAATAATAAAATAAATGCATTGCGAGATGTGCAAATAAAGGCAAGGAAGGCAAGTAATGCTTAAATAACAAATGATAAAATAAATACATTACGATGCGTGCAAGTAAATGTAAAAATAATATGGAGTGTAAAAGAAAATAAATGCAGTGCAATATCACAGTTAGATCATAAAACCTTTTAATAAATAATACCATATTTCTCACATTTTTCCTGTCATCATTTTCAAGTACACCTACAACATTTCCATCTTCACAAACATTAGTAGCAAGATAAGTTGACAATCCACTATCTTCAAGATCATACCTATTAAATGCAGCCTCAAAATATTGTGCAGTACCCAACATCAAATAGGTAGAATTCCATCTAGTAGGAACATCCAAACAGAATGACTTCTTACATTCTATATTTTCAAATTTACAACATCCGTTAAATTTTCTAATCCTTGCAGGAGATACTTTAATATACTTCACCATTTTTCTAACACGTTTGACAGATGGATCAATATCTTTCAAGTCATCTTGTACTATTAGATTGAAAATGTGAGCCATACATCCGACATGAAGATGCTCACCAGATTTCATGTTAGATTCCCAGCTCACCAATTGTTTATGTAATTCTTTACCATGACATCATTTGAAGATGCATTATCTACTGTTATAGTGAAGATTTTGTCCAATTTCCAATCAAGCAAATACTTACTAAAACAACGGGCCATTTCATTACCCTTACGACTAGAGACAACTTGAAAGTTTAAAATCCGTTTATGCAAGACCCAATCACTATCAATAAAATGTACTGTCAGACACATATAATTTATTCTTTGTAAAGATGTCCATGTGTCTGTGGTTAGACAAACTCTAAGTGATGTTTCTTTAAAATATTTTATCAAATTTTGCTTCTCTTCACAAAAAATTGTATAACAATCCCTAGTCAATATCCTTCGGGAGGGAATTCAAAACAAAGTTTGAGTTTTCTCATAAACTTCTTAAAACCTTCCTTCTCTACAAAACAAAAAGGAAGCTCATCAAGAATTAACATCTCAACTAAACTCATCCTAGATACCTCTTGATCAAAACTCCAACATGCCCCATCACCCTTTTCACCTTGTGCTAGAAAGTTTAAATACTTTTATTTGAAAGTGTTCACTTTATTTGAATTTTTAGGACAAATTTTCAAATGATTATTCAGCCCACTTGTTCTATTTCTAGAAGCAACTCTAAAAACTTTACCACAATACTTACACTTTGCTTTGGTAACCCCATCTTCTACAAACTTCGCATAATTCGACCACCACAATACTTACACTTTGCTTTGGTAACCCCATCTTCTACAAACTTCACATAATTCGACCAAGCAAGAGACCTGGGTTCCATGGATTTTCTCTTTGTTGGTAGTTGATCATCTTTTGGTGTTAAATTGAGAGACTCAATAATAGGTGCACTTTTATTCGTAGCCACATCGATTTCTTGACTTGAGTAATCGCCCATCTATTCAATATTTTAAAACAAAAGTCAATATGAGAACTTGAAAATATTTGAGTTTTTGACTTGAAATAATCAGACAAATAGTCGTAACAAAGAGAAAATATATGAAAAATATGAAATCATCAAAATTAGCTAAAAAAAAATCAGATTAAAACACAATTCATTAATGAAATAATAGAAAAAAAAATGCCTAGTAGAAGAATCAGAAAATCGCATCACATTAATATTCAAATAAATCAGAACAAAAATAAATAAAAAACTTGAACTGAACGGTAATTAAAAGAAGAAACTGTACATTGAAAGGCAGCTCCTGTAAAAGAAGAGGAACAAGAACAACTCCTGCAGAAGAAGATAAAAATTTTGCCAGAGAAGGGCAATTTATATGGACTAAAAAGAGTATAGGTGTATAGCCCCGTATAGACAAATAGCAGTCAGCTCTCAGCAGAGGGTTTTGATTTATAATATTAATAAGTTATAAATAAGTGTATAGGGTTTTGAAAAATATAAAATTAATATAGTATTATAGACTTTTAGGTTGTGGGATTTTTTGAACCTTTTGTAGAATATTAATTTGGACTCGTGGCCTATGGAGTATAGACTATGGTCAGTTAACAATAATTTGGTATTCGGTAAATACCAAATACCAAATGATAGTAATATCTTTTACCAATCCCGAACACAAATACCGTAATTTTAAAATTTTACTCCCAATTACCATACCAAATATCGGATTACCAAATACCAAATACCAAATACCAAATTCTTCGGTTCGATTTGGTAATTCGATTTTTGGTAATTTATGCCCATCCATAAACGGAATGTCAATTTATATAAAATGATAAGCAAATAAATAATTTATACAAAATAATCACAGAAATATAATTTATGCCACATAAGTATGATAAATCAAGACCGTTAGAATGAAATAAATAACATTGTATAAAAAACATAAATATTTACCTAAGTCTGTATGGTTAGAACCTTGAATCTCCAGCAGAGTCGCCAAACTGTCATACCCGATTTTTACCTAAGGTCAAAATGAGAACTTTATTATGGACTCAAAAAGAATTAATTTTGGACAGAGTCGCCACTTAATTTTTAAGGAAAAATAAGAAACCTATTTATTTGTTTAACAATTATGACTTTATTTAATCTACGAAACCATTTTAGATTCCAGGTAAGGGTTCAAATTATTCCGAAGGGAAGGAGTTAGGAACCCTTTAGAGTTCACAAATGTGGTTTCCGATCAAACTTAGGTCTATTAAAATATGACAAAAAAAAATCAATATAAATATAAAATGTGTATTAAAATGATATATACAATTTATATGTAAGGAATGTATAAAAAAAGCATATAATCATATGTATGAAAAAAATGAAAAGATTGGATAAAGAAAAATTTATTATAAGAGAAGATTACGTAATATTTTTCAATGTAAAAAGTGTGAATTATTTGATTAAATATCTAACTCAATTTAATGTAAATATTAACGGCCTGAATTTGGCTAAACGCGTGGTAAGGGTTGCAAAAGTAAAGAATATCTCACCCAACTCCCCAAAAGTAAGGTTTTCACTATGATTAATATTTGTACAATTGTAAAACAATATAAAAATACAACACAAAAATTCAAACTCTTCTTTGAATGTCATTCCCGACAAGTATTTTCAAGAACCTGTATAGGCACTTGTAGTAGAAATGTTAGTTACAAATGAATACTAAAATAAATTAAGAAAGTATGCGTGCACACATATAAAAAAATATCATTTTCATTAAAAAGTGGGCTTAGATAAAATTTTAGATATTTATAAAGATTTAGTCATCACCCAAATTTATTTATTTTATTACGCAGTTATACACATAATATTCGTCTTTTTATTTGTGGAGGCCTATAAAATCGATGAAGAATTTCTTCATCGGCCAAGTTTGATACTTAAGAGAGAAATATCAACAAACCAATAGAGTACGAAAAATGATTAAGAAGTAAATCCAACATTAACACAAATTAGCAATAAAATGTAACAAAACAATCCAAATTCATCCAAGAACTGAAAATAATGCCAAAAAAAAAAAATCAGTTTAAAGGAATAGAACAAAACATATGAGTTGTACCAAATGTTTAGTACCAAAATTACTTATTAAACACCAAAAATAAAATAAAAACAATTAATGAATCAACATGAAAATATCACTAATTAATAGTTTAACAGACAAGCTAGAAAAATACAAATTAGAACAAATACATATACGAAAGCTTCTGTCCGTTTAATCAACACCGAAATTCATTGAAAATTGCAAAAAGAGTAGCACAAAACTAGAAAGTATATTGAAAGAACCCACAAAATAGAAAAAACAAAATAATGCAAGCCATGGGGGTTTCGAACTCCCAGTAAATCAGTCCAAACACAAAATAAGAATAAAGATTGGCAAAAATTGTGTTACATAAGCAAAGTAGGGGGAGAGGGAAAGTAGAGGTGGAGGTTCGGTGGTGGTAATGATTGGGTGGCATTGCTTCAATGGTAACACGCCAGAGTAACGTTGATGCTATGTAAATCCGGCCAGATCTAGCCATTTTGTTGTGGTATCCTCCATTAATGAAGGAAAGAAGTAGAGAAAAAAGAGAGACAGCATGGTGAGTTGTGGTTTGTACCTGGAAGTAGGGAAGGTTTTGTCGGAGCTCACTGAAGCTCTTTCTTGGGGAAAAGGCAGCGACGACCATGGAGGGAGAAGAGGGAGGGGCCGCGATGGATGGTTTTGTTGGGGTGACTATTGGTCGGCGACGGAGAAAGGGGGGAAGGGAAAAGAAATAGGAGGGGTGGCAGTGATGGTGATTTCGTTGGACTCCGACAGTGGAGCAACGGTGGGGTAAAAATTAGTGGTGTTTTGCTGGAAAGGGAGAGGCAAAAAGGGGGGCGATGACGGCACTAAAGAGGAAGGAGCGGCGGTAGCCGGCCGCTGGCAACGAACGATAACAATGATTTTAGAGAGATGAAGAAAGAGAGAGAAAAGTGGAGTGAGAAGGCTTGATGGAAATATGTGTGTGTATGTGGTGTGTGTAATTTATTTTGTGTCTATGAAAAAAGAACTCCCTTCACTCTATTTGTAATATAAATTGACCCTTTTATTTACCCAATAAATAAAACGCCTCCCTCTCTTGCCCCCTTAGTGCATGTATTAGTCTATAGGTTATTATCTAATGGGATTTACATCTTTAGTCATTGTATAATATATTATTAATCAAAGGATAAAAGATTCAATCAGTCATCTCAATTGTCATTTTTTAAAAAATTGACATGATTTTGACTTGATTGGTTCGTTGCTCTGTGTATTAAAAATAATTAAGTCGATTTACGTTTGCAGATAGTATTAAATAATATACAAAAATATAAATACCGATATATAATTACAAAAAAAATGCAAACAATAAATATAATTATCTTTAAAAAAATATATTATGCTATAAAAAATTAAAATTATAATATGTAAAAAAGAATTGCAGTGTTATGTTATGTGCGTATGCAGATGACTGTACAAAAATATTAAAATGATAATAAACTGAGAAAAATTCTATAATTTACAAAATAAAGGATAATTATCAACAAATTATGTAAAATTAAAATATGACAATAAATTGATAAAAATTATAAAATAATGATGATTATAATAATTTATTAACAATTGTAAAAAATGTGTGAAAATTTACATTTTGTGTCATTTAACAGTCAGGAAGCTTAAATGCGTTAATTTTAAGCATGGAGAGCCAAAATTGGGTGTCAACAATCAGCGGGTTGTATTTGATTTGAGCGTGCTAGACAAAGTTCAACTCTACCTCAATATGAGCAACAAAACGGGGAAGTTAAACTTCTTTATTTTGATCATTCTGACATACAATCTTTAAACTTTATAAAAATAATTTACATATTTAGAAACTATATAAAAGTACAGTAAATTACCAGAATTGTACTTTACGTTTAAGTTGTTTATACATTAACATGATAAAACTAATACTATTTTTTTCTTAATTTTAAAGAGAAAAGATGTAAACTATTTTAAATCAGTTAAAATAGATAAACAATAAACAAAAGTATGTAGTATAATTTTGTGAAAAAATAGAAAAAGAAGTCAATCATCAAATTAGTAACCATGAAAGTGAGAGAAGAGAAAACAAAAGGGGATAGAGCAAGTGAGAGAAAGAGAAAACAAAAGGGGACAGAACGTGAGAGAGAAAGAAAGTAACTAGGGATTTAATCCAAAAGCTAATATAAAATATTGAAATTTAATCCAAAATCTAATACAAAAGATCGAAAAAATGATGTTATTCAGACTCGAACCCATACGAATTGAGAATTTTTGCATCCCTTCACCACTGAACTAAGCTTTAACCTAGTATCAAGGGGGTTTAGTACTTAACATATATCCGTAAATTAAAATTTTGATCCTATATATACAGTGTAATTTTCTGACGAAGGGAGTTCGAATGACCCCTAAAATACCCATGCCTTGGGGGTACGACTTATATGGAGGTACTAAAATCGGTTATTTGCACACTTTGCCCCATTTTGTATGGCCATGAAAGAGAGTAATTTCAGATAATAATAGGTGGAGGAATTGAGATGATAAAGACATGTTTATCCTTAATTGAAGATTTGGAGATCGTATTGGTATAGAAAATATTTAGATAGAGTTTTCTGGGTTTAAATCAAGATTAGTGAGGTTAATAAATTTCAAACATTGAATACTTAGACTACATAGGATCAAAATTAGATTTTTTAAAGCAGGATTCGATATAAGAGAACCACTCAGGCAAAACCTTTAGTAAGTTTCTTTGCATCACTATATATTATAACAATAAATTTGATTGGTTACTAAGGAAAAAAGAAAGAAAGAACATGCTAGTAAAGAGTAAAAATTTATTGTTAATGGATGTATACACCCAATGAACTTAAGTAGTTAACCATATAAGTCTTATATTATAAAAAAAGAAAATTTAATAAGGTAATAAATATTAATTAACTTTAAAAACTCAGGATTGGTAAAAACTTCTTATTTGTTATGAAATAATAAAGAATAAAGAAGAAGAGTAGATAGAGAAGAGAAAGTAATTTTTATTTCTCTTGAGAGATCTCTTGATGGGGTGAATTACAATGAAGGAAAACCTTTTTATTTATAGGAGAAAACTAACCTTGGGTTTGTAAGTTTTTCATAAATAGACATACACAATATATAGTAAAGTAGGTATTCAATATATATGGTAAATTAGCCATTCACTATATATGGTATAACACTCCCCCTTGAATGTCTAATTGATAGATAATACACATATATGCTGCCTCATTAAAAACCTTACAAGAAAAATTCAGTGGGATAAAACCTCGTAAGGGAAAAAGAGTACAACGCGTATTAACTCCCCCTAATGAGAACATCCTTAAACCTTTACATTCCGATCCTATGCACCATCTTCTTAAAAGTTGCAGTTGGAAGAGACTTGGTGAAGAAATCAACCACATTGTCACTTGAACGAATCTGTTGCATGTTAATATAACAATTCTTTTAGAGCTCATGTGTATAGAAAAGCTTTGGCAAAATATGCTTTGTTCTATCTCCTTTTATGAATCCTCCCTTAAGATGTGCTATCTATGCTGCATTATCTTCATATAAAATTATGGGTACTTTGTCCCATTTCAAACCACATTTTTCTCGAATAAGATATATTATAGACCTCAACCACATACATTCTCGACTTGCTTCATGAATAACTATGATTTCAGCATGGTTCAATGAAGTGGCAAGATAGACTGCTTTGTATATCTCCAAGATATGACAGTACCACCTCATATGAACACATAGCTTGTTTGAGAACGAGCTTTATTTGAGTCAGATAAGTACCCAACATTAGCATAACCAATAAGATCGGGACTGCAATCTTGCTAACAAATTAACTTAAAAGGCTATATCAAGCCCGGTAGTATTTGTAAGATACATGAGTGTTGTGCATCAAGTGCACTAAGATATTGTACTTTATATTTCTCATGATTTCAGCAAATAATCTATTGCTTTTGAAAACTCTCCAAGATTTTCAACAATATTCAGATCATCAATTTATCTCTTATAAGGGTAATAAACAAGTTTCTCAGAAACTTTATATGCTTTAGGCATTTTGAATCCTTTGGGGATTTTCACATGGATTTTGTCAAGTAACAATATTCAGCATATCATGTGCGACATCTTCAAGTGTCTGGACTGCAAATCAAATAAGTTTTACACTTATAAAAATGTATCTTTTCATGTCACTTGATAAATATTTTTACGTCAGTATGCTTAAACAAAACATAGAATTGAGATCCTTGGGATCTTTTACAATATTGCATCAATATTGTATCAAGGATATTATCGACGATTTCTCATTTTATATCGGTTCACAGTGTGATATAACAATTTTAGATATAATCACTTTATTATTTTCAGGTACTTGAACCTCTCATAAGGCTTCATGAAGTGTTATGTCATAGGCTCTTCAAGAGCACATTGCCTTCTTATTATGATTATTTGCTCCCTTTTCTTTTTTCAAGAATTATTGAATTTAGAACCGATTGATCTACCATGCTTCATGCATGCAGTAGATTTTGTCTTACAGAGACATTCAATTTAGAGCATTCAAAGCTAAATATGAGATTAATATTGGGTCAGTAAATGCTCTTAGCATTTGAACTTGAATTATCTTTTGAAGGAGGATTTGATGATAATTCATAACATATTTCATTGTTGTTTATAATCTCCCCCTTATGTTAGGAAAACCAACATACATCCTCCATCTTCTTTGAGGAGTTCATCTTTGTGCATCTTAGTATATTCATTAATCGTATACCACACATCAAAATTATTAGATGAAATAGTTAGCTCCTAACCTTGAACTAATTGAGGGGGAAGAAATAATCATAATTTATTGGTCTAATGCATACAATTGCATATCATATTTCAAACCAACACATGAAGCTTTGTTCTCATTAGCAATGGTTTAGCTATTTATCGAAGGCATTCAGTGCCAAACGATCATCATCAAGATAAATTGTCTTGATTATACAATTTGAAAGTTATGATCTTAACTCAATTTTATTGAGCAAGTAACTTTATGAATGTCAAACTACAGGTTGACAATAAACGTACAAGTAATCATCTTATATTGATGCATCTTAATAGATCACATGACTGGTGAACGGGCCCACATTCATCTTTTATATTTTTTCAGATTTTGAGGGATCAAATCTCAACATTAGTTGGTCCAACCAACATATCATGAGAACAAACAATATTAAAAGTAATGAAGAATTTTCTAATTCTTCAATACATGCTCAATACGCAGTATGTACATCTTTGAGATGTTGCAATCGTTCAGGTCAATTTATGAACTTTTTTATTCTAGCAAACTTCAAGTTTACCATGATATATATCTTTTACTTTAGTAAATTTAAGATTTACTATTACATGAATAAATTTCAGATTTACTACTTTAGAAGTAGATTTCAAAATAACTCTTCTCAGTTATTCTGCCTCTTTCGGAGGTGAGTTATGATACCATTACAATCAAGTGCACGTTTGCATGAATAAGCTTCCCATTCTCAGGAATGGAATATAATTGTGCTTTAAGCCTATCAAATTCTGATAGCTTATAACCTCTTTCATGATATTGCTACTTCAGGAGCAAATCGAGGCATACATATAATGTCGAGAATTCCTCTAACATATTTTCAGAGTATATCATTTATTGATACCACATTCACTTTAAGAATAGAACAAATTATCATCTTTCAGACTTATATTATGCATTGCTACCACATTTACTTCAGAGAATGAAGCATATTCAATGAGACATGTTTCATGACTTTTCATTGAAACCACATTATTTTGCCTTAGCCATCATTTTATCATCAATATGGTGCATTGAGATTCAACTCAACGTCTTATCCATATAAAGGCGTATTAGGCATATAATTGATAGGACTTGAACCCAATATCTTATTTTCATGGAGCATGCATTCATATCGTGCTTTTGGGAGATGACTATCTTCAAGTGGTCAAATCTTTCTACTAGACTATTCCACAAAACAAGCGGATCTTTAGTAGTAAGGTATTCAATTTTCAGAATTTCTTCAAGATGATGACGCAAGAAAATTATAGCCTTAGCACAATTTTTATTAGATGTTGTATTTTCTTTCTTTATGGTGTCTCCAAGACCCATAGCATCTAAGTGAATTTTAGCATTCAACACCCATGAAAGGTAGTTCTTGCTCGAGACAACGAACCCAAATTTTGTAAGATTATTAGCAATATGAAAAGAAAGAAAATAATACCTTAACCTTCAAATTTGAGAGCAGAGTCAACGTGTTATGAAATAATAAAGAATAAAGAAGAAGAGTAGAGAGATTAATTCTTATTTCTCTTGAGAGATCTATTGATGGTATGAATTACAATAAAGAAAACCCCTTTATTTATAGGGGAAAACTAACCTTGGAGTTTGTAACTTTTCTATAAATACACATACTCAATATATGGTAAAGTAGGTATTCACTATATATGGTAAAATAGATTTTCACGGTATATGGTACATTTATAACATTATTGCTTTAGTTTTCTACACGTCTTTTTCTAATTATTTTTCTTCACATCTTCTTCTTGCTGTAATTGAATTCTCAAGTTCTGCTTCATTTATTCTTCATTTTCTTTTAAATCAAAACAACACACGCATAATCGAAAGTTCAGATTTAGAGGCAAAGACATGGTGGAATGGATATATAATCTGTTTTAGTTGAGTTTGTTTTGTTAATAATACAACGACAAAATTAATGTAAAGTGTTCTTCCAAAGAGCTCGAAGTAAAATATATCATAGAAATCATGTTTTGCAAGTAAGCATAATTATGTGAAGTTTTCATCAGTTAAGGATATATAAATGTAAGTATTTTTTGGTAATTCTAATATTGAAAGTTGGCTAATTTACATAACAAAAGATAGTTACGTCAAATGATTTTTGGTTAAAAGTGGTCAGTAATTACGTTATACTATTAAGAGCTTGTTTAGTTATTTTTATTATTTTATATATCTTATATGCAAATACGTAATTAACTATGATTAAGTATTGATAATTATAGTTAAAGAAAATGATACATGTCATTTATTTATTAATTGGGTGTCGGAGTCAAGACGTGAGACATTACAACACTAAAAAAGACAAATATGAATTTTCTTCTGCTCTACCAGTATTTGTTATAGCTAGATAGATCGTCGAAGAACAATTTTAATAGCTATGACTTCATTTAAATGAGGAGAATGCACCCCACTAGATTCATATCCCCAAGAGTGAGAACACACCTAGCACCATATTTGGACAAATCAAAAAATCAGTCAGTCTTGGATTGTTGGTCATTATATTTTTCTGGATATTTTATTTGATGTTCCATATCATTTCTTTTTTAAACTATTAGTTTATATCCATGTAATATAAAACTCATTACAAAAAGATTATATCAAGGACCCAAACTAATATTACGGATTGAGGAATATTGATTGAATGATTGTTTACCATCTGATTTCCAGATTGATATTTCTACCTAGAGTGTGTTTATTGTTAAATATGGAGATTTTTTTAACTTTCTCATATTTGATTGGTGCGAACCTTTAAAAAAAAAAACCTAAGAAACAAGTTTCGGCAAAAAAAAATAAAAGCTTTTCTAATAAAACTAGGTAAAACAAGTCCAGTAAATGACATTCCGACTAACGGTCTCTTCCCCACCTCCTGCCCGACACACATAAGCCCGACTCCTACCATCCTTCTAACTCCACCATATAGCGTTTGCCTAAATTTACATAATATTTTGAAGATAATATTTTCTGCTTACAAAATAAAAATAACAATAATAATACGAAAAGTACTTATTTTTATTGAAAAGAATATTTCTCTTCATATCAAATATACCCTTAATGAGGTATATGTGAAATAGAAGGATTGCGGCTTGACAGCTTGCAATTAAGGAGAAGAAAAATATAGTCAGAAACTGAATTTTTATTATTCTCACTTGAAGATTACAGTTATGAGTCTATTTATAGAATTGAGTTAAGATGAGCTAAGAATGAGCTAAGAAGTGAATCATGTATCCAACTCATTGACAGCTCATTGTAACTAACTAATCATTGTATAACAACCTCTAACAACCTTCAACAACCTCTACAACTGACTCAACTATTGACTAACTAACTAACTACTCCTATCAATATTATACACCAATGGAACAGGTAGTTGTGTATGTTTCCGTGTATGTAATAGTTCAAAACACTCCCCCTCAAGCTGCAGGGTGGAGAATGTTTAGCACACCAAGCTTTCCAAGTAAATGAGTATGTTGAGCAAGGCTCAGGCTCTTGGTAAGTAGGTCAGCAAGTTGATCACCAGAAGGAACATAGAGAGCCTTAATTAAGCCATCTTTGATCTTGTCCCTGATGAAATGACAGTCAATCTCGATGTGTTTGGTTCTCTCATAAAATACAGGATTGTTGGCCAACTAAATGGCTAAATTACTGTCACTGAAGACTGAAACAAGAAGGATGACATCAACTTTGAGGTCTTGAAACAAACCAACCAGCTAAGTGAGCTCTGCAACTGCTGAAGCCATGCTTCTGTACTCAGCTTCGGCAGAACTCCTGTAAACAGTGTGCTATTTTTTTTATTTTCATGATATTAATGATTCACCAAAGTGAATTGTATAACCAGTAACTGATCTTCTGGTGTTGGGGCAAGTAGCCCAATCTGAGTTATACCAGCAAGTTAGAGAAGTAGCAGGCTTAGCCTTGAACCAGATACCTTGACCAACAAAACCTTTAAGGTATCTGACCACCCTAGTAGCTGCTTCCCAGTGGGATTTCTTGGGGTGTTGCATGAATTAGCTGAGATTTTGCACAACAAAATTAATGTCTGGCCTTGTAATAGTGGCATACATAAGTTTCCCAATAAGTCTTTGGTAAGATGAAGTGTCAGATAGCAACTCATTATCTTGTGCACTTGTGGCATGATCATACTCAATAGATGTTAACTTGGAATTAAATTCTAGAGGGGTGATAGCTGGTTTAGAACCACTAAGCCCTGCGTTAGCGATCAACTCAAGAATGTACTTCCTTCGGTTTAATATGATCCCTGATGCTGATCTTAAAACTTCAATACCCAAAAAATACTTGAGATTACCCAACTCTTTTATTTTGAATTGCTGATGCAACTTAATTTTGGTAGAATTGATCAATGATGCACTACTCCCAGTAATTAGCAAATCATCAACATATACAAGCACTATAACAGTGTCATTACCTTGATGCAGAGTGAGTAGGGAATAGTCATGTACACTTTGGGTAAAACCAACATCAAGTAAGGCATAAGTGAGCTTCAGATTCCACTGCCTGGAGACCTGCTTAAAGCCATATAAGGATTTGATCAATTTACACACCTTGTGCTCCCCCTGTCTTCTAAATCCTTCTAGCATCTCCATGTAGACCTCCTCCTCAAGATCCTCTTAGAGGAATGCATTATAAACATCCATTTGATAAAGGTTCCAACCTTTAGATACAGCTACTACAATTACACATCTGACTGTAACCATCATAGCCACTAGTGAGAAAGTTTCATGATAATCTAATCCCTCCTGTTGACTATATACTTTGGCCACTAACCTTGCTTTGAACCTCTCCACTTCACCATTTGAAAGATATTTCATTTTATATATCCACTTGGAACCAATAATATTATTCCCTTTAGGTAAATCAACAATGATACATGTGTTGCTAGTTTCCAATGCTTTGAATTTCTGACTTCTTAGCTTTCACCCACCTTTCATCTTGTACAGCTTGTTTAAAGTGCTGAGGCTCAGTTAAAGTTGAGAATTTGGTTAAATAGCACTGATAAGCAGGACTTAGATTTTTATAAGAAAAGTTATTGGCTAATGGATGCTTGCATCTCTGGTTTCTGGAAGTGTCAACATAATCATGCATCCATACTAGTGGTTTTCTTGTTCTTGATGGTCTACTGGAAGAAGGTTGAGGTAGGAAAGGTTCATCTTGGAACGTGTCTGCATGATTGGTACCAGGTGAAGCTACAACAGGTACTGCAGCATCAGTAATGCCATCCTCCTCAATTGGGGCATCTTCAGTGACACTCTCAGTAGATGTCTTAGGAAATATTTCACCATCTATAGGGACCAAAATATTTGTGATAACTTCTTCAGATGAGGAAACTTGTGTATTTTGTTCTGGTAAGGGAGCAAAAAGAAATGTATCTTCATGAAACACTATATCTCTACTGACTAATAGTCTCTTTGAGGTAAAATCTAGCAGCAAATATTTCTTCTGTGACTCTAAATTGTAATATCCCATATTTTGGACTAGAATGAAAGTCCATCATTCCTATGCGTAGACATTTCAAAAGCCTCAAATCCTATGTAAATTTAGTGTGTTAATCAATTATGTAGCGTGGAAATCTATTTGAGCATGAATTTAGATCATAGACGTTCCCTAACTCAAGTACAAGTTGAAAGCTTTCCTATCGTTCAAGTTTTAGTGAGCGTCAAAACTTGGGTCAACTTCATTCGATCATAACTCCTTGTAAATATTGAATTAGAGGGCCTACTATATATCAAATGAAAGATATTTGAATTATATTTCCAACGATACCAATTTCGTCCAAATTCAACACCCGAGCAAGAAGTTATGACTTTGCAAAGTGGAGTACATCGCATGACATAAGGTGTGCGACGTACAACCTAAGGTGTGCGATAAGATGTGCGACTCACACCCTAATATGTGCGATAATATGTGCGACGCATACCCTAATATGTGCAATAAAGTGCGCGTCGCACATGTGGGTATCCAGGTGACTTAAAAGTCCGTTTTTGGGGCAAAAATAGTCCTTTTCCACCCCTATATAATGCCTGAAAGCCCTTATTTCACCAAAACATATTATTTCTCTCAAAATTCTCTCAAGAACACAAGCTAGGGTTTTCATAGAAGATTCAAGTTCAAGGTTCCTCCATCAATCATCAAGAATCTTTCTTCTAAGGTATGCATAGTGTTCATCCATGGATCCCTTTCATCCGTAGAGCTCAAGAACTATATTTTAAATAATAAATTATGATCTTTATGTTGTTGTGTGATTATGTTCATGTTGATGGTTGTTAATTGTGTTTCAAGAAGGTATCTAAATGTGTTTTCAAGAAGTGTATGGGCATGTTAGTTGGAAACCCATGAATTTGGGTGGTTCAAGATTTCTAAATTTGTTAAGTACACCTATGCTCAATATTATGCATGTAAGGTGTTTGATAAAATGCCTAGAATGATTAAAAACATGTATTATAACTTAGAGGTGAACTATATGATAAATTCATGCTAGTCTATTATGTTAAAAGAGCTCACTTGTCATTGTTGTGCAATATATGTGTTAATGGAATGTACATGATGATTGGGGAATGGATTTATAGTGTGTCTATATGTCTTCCATGCTATGAACAAGATCATGATTTTGAAGTATCACATGAATTATCCGTAAATTATTACAATATGAACTAAATGTTACATGTTTGCCATTCCCTTATGGTTAAATAGTTTCCATGCCATTGTTATGAATAGTATATGTTGTCGGAATTCCCATGATATTAGAATATGATATTTATGACTTGATTATAAGAATTCCTATTCGTGTAAGATATTATGATGACCATTTACTTCATCAAATCCCTCACTCATGTATTATGGATTGTTATTGATGGTCATATACTCAAGAAAGTCAAGTTGTGTCAGTTTCCTTCCATTGAGTCCTGGGGGTACTTGTACCCGAAAAATATAGTTGTGTGCCTAGAGCCATGACATTTTGTCACGATACTCTTAGTCAAGCCATGATCTATAGAATTCAGTTACTCATGTGACTCAGAAATCTCAGCAGTCTCAGTAGTTCAGTAATCTCAGTTATGCTCAATTAATCTCAGTAATCTCAGTTATGCTCAGTTAATCTTAGTAATCTCAGTTATGCTCAGTTAATCTTAGTAATCTCAGTTATGCTCAGTTAATCTCAGTAATCTCAGAAAGTCAGTACTCTCAGAAATCTCATGAACTCAGTAGTATTCCATCAATCACGGAACTCAGTAAGTTCAGTTAATCAGTTCAGTTCAGTGTCTTTCAGATGAGAGTAGGATTCAGCATCGAGCGAGCCTAGGGATGGGGACTCACTCTCTAGTGAGGACTGAGATTCTTAGAAGAAATCCCTAAGATAGAACTACGTAGCCAGCGTAGGTACGAGATGTCACTCGTTAGATAGGACGGACATACTCAGGGGTCACCCGTTAGCACATTTATATGTATAGAACTGATCCCAGGAGTCACCCACTAGATTAGGACTGACTCCACAACAACTGTCTTTACTGGTGGCACAGTATTGATACCCTTCCAGTCAGGGCGGAGATTGGACCCCAGTCAGCTTAGCATGGGGCATGTCAGTTATATGAATACACCCCACAGTTATAGTTTCAGTATCAGTCTTCAGAGTAGAAATCAGAAATCAGGACTGAACTTAGATAGTTCCACAGACTTAAAGACCACCCGTCATATATGCTTGGTCTCTCAATGAGTTATTCAGTATCAGTACTTCTAGAGATCTCCCGTCAGATAGGCTTGATCTCAATCTTAGATTCAGTTGAGTATTCTTATTATTAGTTCCAGAGATCACCCATTATTTAGGCTTGATCTCAAGCTTAGTCACTCTTAATCATTATTAGAAGATTTAGACTGTTAAATACAGTCACTCAGTATCAGTTACATCGGTTAGGCCGATCATCATAGTTATATTAGTTAAATCAGTTGTCATAGCTTACGTTATCAGTATTTAGTTTCAGGACTGTTAGACACGGTCAATCAAACCAGTTCTTCATAATTTGAACTGTCAGAAACAGTCATTAATCTATTCAGTATCTCAGTATTGGTAAAGTCATGATGTCAGTATTCAAACTTAGTAGTCAGTATCTCCACGATTTCAGTAGCAGTTATGTATGTATGCATGTATTCTCACATTCATATTAGTCAGCATATTCATGCATATGCACTTAGCCTACCCCCATGTATACTCAGTACTTTAGTTGTACTGACGCATTCGTGCTGTGGTGCTTTCTTTTATGTTACACCATAGGTTCTGGGGTGCAGATTCCAAACCAACAGTAGCATTTCAGTTAGCAATGAGTCCTCATCTTTTGAGGACATGATCATTACATTTATTATTCTAGTATTTCAGTTTATTTTCAGTTTAAGGAGTTAGTTGGAGACATGTTTCTTCAACTCCTTATTCAGATAGTTTAGAGTCTTTCAGATGATTACAGAGTTTTTAGATTCAGCCTTTTGTATTTTCAGCTTGTTTTGGTACTATGATACCACCTTATTCAGACGTTTTATTGTTCAAGATTGAACCTTATGGCCTTTTAGTTCATGTTTTTGCATTTTTATATGTATATTATGCAGTTACAGGTACAGATATTAGTCATGGGTTAGCTTGTGGTCCTCCGGGGTCATGAGCACCGCGTAGTATTTCGGTTCAGAAAATTGGTGCGTTACATAAATATCCCACCAATACTATAGGTTTGGCCCTTTCTGTGAATTTATCACCTCTTGGTAAGATAGTTGCATAACACAAGCATCCAAATACCCTGAGATGAGACAACTTGGGATCCTTGGAAAACATCAACTGAAATGGGCTCTTACCACTCAGAACTGAAGATGGCAACCTGTTCATTATATATAATGCAGTTTTTACAGATAGTCCCCAATATTTAATGGGCAAGTGAGACTGAAAATTGAGGGCTCTAGCTATGTTTAATATGTGTCTGTGCTTTCTTTCCACAACTTCATTCTGTTGAGAGGTGTGAGGACAACTGATCTGATGTAGAATGCCTAGGGACTGGAACAATGTCTTACATTGAGAGTTGATAAATTTAGTTCCATTATCAGATCTGATGGTTTTTACCACTATTCCAAATTGAGTTTTAATCATGAAAATGAATGTTTAATGGCCACTATGGCCTCAGACTTTAATTGCAACAGGTTTACCCAAGTGTATCTACTATGGTCATCTACCATAGTCAAGAAATAGTATTTGTTGTCAAAAGTAGAAGTCTTATATGGACCCCATAATCCATGTGTACAAGTTCAAAATAAGTAAAACATCTAGTAGTACTTGTAGGAAATGACAATCTTATCTGTTTAGCTAGTGGACACACAGTACATTTATTCAACATATTTATATCACTAGGATTCTTCAAAATGTCTAAACATTGGAGAACCTGAGAAGCAGGGTGTCCAAGTCTTTGGTGCCATAAACTGCAACTAGAAGTTGAGACTTCTGCAATGAATTTGCATGTTTTTTATCCTGACTAATTAGTATTTCCTATCCAATCACCTTTAAGAACATACAGTCTACCCTCTTGTCTACCAATCCCCTTTACCTTGCCATTGAAGAGGTCCTGAAAGATGCAAAAATCAGGATAAAAGGATACAAAGTATGAAAGTTCCTTGGTTATCTTAGCAACAGAAAACAAATTGAGTATGAAGTATGGAACAAGTAGGACATCTTTGATCACATTATCTGTAAAAATGTAGGTTTCTCCAGTGTGTGAGATTGTCATTTCATCACCTGTTGGGAGGTGCAACTTATCCAAATGTTTAGTGTCTAATCTGGTACTACTTTTGAATAAGTGTCTATGTGCAGACACATGATGTGTAGCACCTGAGTCTACAATCTAACTGTCAGGATAGGCTTTGGACAAGAAACAAGTAGTAATACCTGTCATACTTACTTGTTTCATATCTTTGGCATCTTTGCTCAACATGGTCATAATCTAAGTGTACTCCTTCCCATTGAATGTGTGAGACTTGGCCAGTGGTGCACGAGTCCCTTCATGAATAGAACTAGCAGCATCAACCTGTCCAGCTACCATAGTTGGAGCCTGAGAAAATTTGTTACTAGTGTTGACAAAATTGTTACCACCATTGTTACTGCCAGTGTTCTGTGACCTGAAGTTAGAGTTGTATCATTGTTTTTTCTTGTTCTTCCAGTTATTTGGATACCTTACCAACTTGTAACAAGTTTCCTTAGTATGACCTAAGAGATGGCAATAATCACATTTTCTGCCATTCACAGTCATCATACAAGTTGAATTTTGGATTTCATCCTCTATAAGCATGGCATAAGCTTGATTAAGAGTAGGAGTCACTCCTTTGAGCAATGTCTGTCTTCTAGCTTGATCATATGACTTATTTAGGCCACTTAAAAACTGTAAGAGTCTAAGTTGACACATATGATCTAAGTACTCTCTAGAATTAGGGCAATCACAACTAGGATTTGGCACTAGTACATCATACTCACTCCATAAACTCTTTAATTTGGTAAAATAAGCTGAGATTGAATCTGTACCTTAAGAGTGCATATTAATTTCATGATGCAATTGGTATATACGCATACGATTCACCTTGTCATATCTTTCCTTGAAATCTTCCCAAACTGTACAAGCATTTGTGGCATAAATAATTTCAGATAACAGACTTTCACTCACAGTGTTCATAATCCAGGAAAGCACAATTGCATTACATGTTTCCCACTGCTCATGAAGCTTCTTTTTATACGACTCCTTGCTGCAGGTTCCAGTGATAAATCCAAACTTTCTCTTCCCTAAGAGAGCAATATGCATCGATCGACTCCATAAACTATAATTTTCTAAACCAGTTAACTTGATTGGAACAAGTACAACACTAGAACTATCAGATACACCAATGAAAAGTGGATCACTTTGATCAATTTTAGGCACCATGATTGATAGGATGTAACTGCAAAGTAGATCTAAATCATGAAGAAGAAGAAACTGGAAAATAGAGATCGAAAATGTACTGAAACAGAGATCTCAAATTGTGCAGAGAACTTAGTAAAATACGATAAAAAAACACACTTAGTGTTGAGCTTGTGGATTTGATACCATGTGAAATAGAAGGATTGCAGCTTGATAGCTTGCAATCAAGGAGAAGAAGAAGATAGTTCGGAACTAAATTTTTATTATTGTCACTTGAAGATTACAGTTATGAGTCTATTTATACACTTGAGTTAAGATGAGCTAAGAATGAGCTAAGAAGTGAATCATGTATCCAGCTCATTGACAGCTCATTGTAACTAACTAATCATTGTATAACAACCTCTAACAACCTTCAACAACCTTTACAGCTGACTCAGCTATTGACTAACTAACTAACTACTCCTATCAATATTACACACCAATGGAACAGGTAGTTGTGTATGTTGCCATGTATGTAGTATTTCAAAACAGTATATCACTTTAATCTAGTTTTATGCAGTTTTTAAATGTATAATCTTATTTTCTCAAACATTGAGCAACTCAACTTGAATAAAAATTGTTGAGCTCGAAATAATCAGGTGTCATGCGAAAGCTAGCCAAGAAAACCTTGAAAGAGGCCATATAAGAAGACATACAAAAAGTATATAAAAAAAGATACAATAATTTAACGTGGTCCGGTTAATTCACCTATATCCATAAAAGAAGACGAGCAATCCATTGTATAAAAGAGAGTACAAAATATTGAGAGCAACAACCTTA
Organism: Capsicum annuum; assembly: GCF_002878395.1. NCBI lineage: Eukaryota > Viridiplantae > Streptophyta > Magnoliopsida > Solanales > Solanaceae > Capsicum > Capsicum annuum. The sequence continues at coordinate 193,665,355 of NC_061115.1, forward strand.
CACAATTCACTCAGAACAAAAGAGGTTCACACAAGTGACACTGTAATACTTTTGTCTCACAGATCTCCCCCCCTAAACAACTCGCAAAACCCCTAGGACTATATTGTGGATGCTACCATTTTCCTACAAGAACAAAGATTAGCCTAATCTAGAGAATATGTTTTTTTTTTTCCTAAATAAAAATTCTATTATGGTAAGAAAGTCAGGACAAACACTCAACAATCTCTGTCTTGGTCTGAATTGCTAACAAAACAAAATTGTTCCACCTTCTTCACGTAGTCTTCAACAAGTTCAATCTCCATTTTCAAAAGATCCTCCATTAAATTTTTGTCCCTACATAGTAACACTTTGATAAAATTCTCAAACCAAAATTTTCAACCAGCCCAAAGACACTCTTACGTGGTCTGATATTGTCTGCTTTGGCCTACACAGTTTTTCCCAAAAGACTTCATACCATTAAGAGATCCTACACCTTATATGTAGATTTCCAATCTTTTTAGCTATCAATGTGGGACTTTTTTTCACACACCTAACAATCTTTCTTTCGAATTAAGTTTCACGTGGCTCATTACCAAGATCAACGGATAACCGAGATACTTAACAATCTTTTCCTCGAACTAAGTTTCATGTGTCCGATTACCATAATCCATAGATTACTAAGATTCACTGTGAACCACTCATATCGCCTGAGTATTTTATGGAAACCGAAATATGCAACTAACTTCTTTTTGTGAGTGTATTTTCAAGATGTAAGAGTAAGCAAATCGATCCCCGCACTCCATCACTCTACCACATCCCCATAATAATCCTGCTGAATTTGACTCTAATACCAGTTGTTGGGCTTGAAATAATCAGGTGTCATGCAGAAGCTAGCAAAGTAAACCTCGAAAGAGATCACATAAGAAGGAATGTAAGAAATACACCAAAAGAGACACAATAATTTAACGTGATTCGGTCAATCGACCTACATTCACAAAAAGAGACGAGCAATCCTATATAAATCGAGAGATAACCTCATACAATTCACTCAAAATAAAAGTTCACAGGAGTGACACCTTAACACTTCTGTCTCACAAATTCTCTCCCCCTAAACAACACCCAAAATCCCTAGTACTACATGGTGGATGCTACCATGCTAGAAGAAAGGATATTTATAGAGTCTATAACCTTTTCCTACGAGAACACAAATTAGTCAAATCTGGAGAATATATATTTTTTTCCTAAAAGAAAACTCAATTATAGTACATAAAGAAAACCCCAATTATAAAAAGAAAATCAAAACAAACACTCAACAAAAACATAAGATGTTTGGCTTTCATGTTTTGTATATCCACACATTTTTTAAGGGGCAGAGGAGTTATTTTTGCTCATTTACAGTGTCTTTTTCCTATTGACCTTAAAACTTTAAAAGGCAACGTCATATATTTCCCCGACTAAACTTTATTGGCTTGCTCCTAGTTCTATGATTATTAGAACTTTTTTTGTGAACTTATCTGTTGAGGAGCAACCCTCCTTCCTTTTCTCTTTTTTTTTTTTTATGGGTTAGAATGTAAGAAATTCGTATTGTAATAAAGCGGTCAGATGTCGCCCTTTTTATATTCCTTTAACTTATTTGTTGAATTTCCTATGAAGGAAACTTTGATTAAAAAAAAATTTTTTTTTTCTATTTGTTCAAATATTGATGATAAATTATTTGATATTTATGTTGGTAACAGATAATAAATATTTATAACATTAGTTAAGATATGTATACTAATTTGACACCACAATTATAACTTTTTTTAAATCCAATTCCTTTGTGCAACATTTATTAGGTGGTATTGTTTTATTCTAGATTCGAGTAAAGCTGCGAAGCATGTATTATTTCTTTTTCATTTTTGTATGAGATTGGCTAATATTAATTTAAGCCAAGAGGAAGAAAATTTTTTTGGACTTGGTGTGAGTCAACTTCCATATTCCTAGGAGATACTGATATTCCTACAATATGTCTCTTTTTAAAAAGATTATGCCACCAAAGTCTTTTTGGCTATTGTATAAAGCCCTCCCCTTAAGATCATGCTACATGGATTATTTTTGTAATGTTGTTAAGTATTTAATTGATTATTACATGTCTCACCGGTCACAATCAATTAAAATTCACACAGTATTAAAAGGGAAAATTTTACAAAATGTCCATCGTGTTAAATTTTTACATAAAAATAGCTCACTTAACATTATTTACTAAAAATAGCCTTTCCGCTAAAATTCTAACCAAAAAGACCGTTTGGCCTAACAAATTACAACCATAATGGTAGGTGCCATTTTGCCTTGTTTTCTAGTTTCCTTTCGCCCTTTTTAAAAAAATAAAAAACCGCCTTTTGTTTTCTTTTGCTGCACTATTTTTTTTTTTTTTTGTAAAAAATTTTTTTTTTTTTTTTTTTTTAACTTTTTTTTTCGCTGCCATTTTTCTTAAAAAAATTAATCTAATTTTTCACTATCGATATATTACATATACAATCGATGCACGTTTCACTATATATATATATATGCCATTTATATAATATTGTTACATAAAAAAGAGTTGCACGAAAAAAGTTTGAAAAAAATGAAAATAACTTTTTTAATAATTAAAAAAAACTGCAAAGAAAACAACAAACAAAGTTAATTTTTAAAATTATTGCTCAAAAAAAGGCAAAGAAAATGACCATTTAATCAATAATGGCCGATTTATATTACTCTATTATATAAGCCAATAGTCCAAGCACTATCACAACATTCTATTATTGTACCAAAGGCAATCAAATGTGTACAACAATACTTCACAGTTTGTGGCCCTTTTTGGTTCAATGTGATTGGCTATATCACAAGTGTAAACGCTCTTCATCTCCACGTGTGAGCAACTAAAATCTACAACTATGGCTCTCAACCTCTTTCAACGTATGTTGAAACCTAATTTATGTCATTCACGACTAATTTTAATCTTGAATTTCATTGATTTTTAATGAAATTAAAATAATTATTTCTTTCAAATAATTTTTTTTCAAAATATATTTATGCGTAATTTTATCATTTTAAGTAGCGATTATAAATTATCGTATTCGATTGTACGAGATTATATAATTTTGTTACTTAAATAATTATCTTACAGAATATCAAATTTTAATCAAAGTTTATCTTGAAAATTAATTTAAATGGCTAAAATCTTAATGTAATTTATTCCAAAAATAATTTATTTGGAGAAATACTTGTTTAATTTTATTAAATCAAGAAGCTTGAGATTAAGTGAGGTATTAATTCGTATCAAATTTCAATTTAATTCGGCCTATCTATTAAATTTGGCTATAATCAAAATTAAATTGGCCCCAATTTGCAATTGGCCAACTGATTTTTAATTCGATCAAAATTTTAAAATATTTAGCTAATTCTTAATTTTAATTGGGGTAATTTTACAGACCCAAATCAGCCCAGCCTCCTAATTGACCCAAAACAACACAATCAGCAGCCCAAAATCCTTAAACCACCAGCCCCCAGCCCAACAAATAGCCTGACCCGACCCGTTTTTTTTCCTTCTTCAACCTCAACAAAACAACAGCAACACAACCGATACAGCAAACAACAAAAACCGACAATATGCTACAGCTTCAACCAACGATCTCAATGACAAAATCGCACATCAATTCAACCAACTCAACCCAAATTCGATGAAAAGCTGGCCCAACATCGCGTACAGCTTCAGCAACCATCGCGACCCAAACCCGTAACCCCCGAAATCCGTCCAAATCGACCCGAATCCAACCATTTCACCTGGACCCGACTCGGAGAAGCTTCAACCTGAACGTTTCCCTCTTCAACATGTGTTTTCCCACGTAAAATCGTACAAGAATCGCGAGAATCTTCTAGAAAGAGGCTAGGTGGCAGCCATCAACGTTCCAAAAATAATTAGCTGTCAAGAATCCGTTCTAAGTTGTTGGAGTTGTACCTTGAAGGTACACAAACGCCCAATTTTGATTGGTTAGAAACGAATCTGTTTCTCCCCAATGTGAAAAATTCGAAGTTTCTTGGAAAAATCCAAAAAAATCAAGACAAAATCAAAGGGAAATTTGGTTATCATCAAAAAGTGTTGAAAATATCTTACTCTAAAAATCCTAAAATTGCCCCAGTTCAAATTAATCCCACATCGGTGGAGTTCAAAGATCGACTCCCATTTTTGTTCTCTATATGAGGCTCACTATTGAGCAAAAAAGGGGACAAGTCTTGAATGTTGAAAAAAAAAGATCAAGCAAAAGTTTATATCCTAGTAAGAAAATTTTTCCATAAAATTGGGTACTGTTCGAAGTCTTCGGAATCACAGTAAAGCTTTTCGGTGGTGGTCGAGATACTATCAAAGTCTCGAGTCCCATTTTGATGCTCTGAAACAGGTAACATTCTGTTTCATTTATTTTCGATTAGTTCTGCTTCGTCTCACTATTCTTTAGTTATGTTTTGATGACGTTGTTTTCTAGGAGTAGCTGTAGATGGACTTGAAGGCCCTAGGTTTAGTCGTGGAAGATGATGAATTTTAACGTGTTGATGTGTTTCGATTTCTGGTTTCGTCTTTCTTTTGTAAGAGTTTACTGTGCTTGATTCTCTCTTGGTGGTTTTAGTTTCCTATTACTTTAAAGTTGAAATATTGTTCCTAGTAATTGTTTCTGAATGAATGCATTGTACGTTAATCCTCTGTTCATGATTATTGGTGCTTTCACCCATTTGGTTTCTATTGATTGAATACTGTTTGGTGTGGCATTTTGATTCTTGTTCTCACCATGTTCCTAGACTACTGCTTAGTTGAAGGATGTGCTTGTCGAAGTTCACTTTTGGTGTGTTATTTGTAGTCTGAGTGTTTTTAGTATTCAGCGCTAATGTTAGAAGATAAATCATGACGAGGCCATCAATGCAATGACTACTTAAAAATCATTTGGACTCTTGTAGATCTATTCTAAGAGTGTCGAAAGAGTACGAGGATGAGAGTAGTATGTCCTGTCAATTCTCTTCTGCAGTCTGATGAGTGTGCTTTTTGGTGTCAGAGCTTGAAAATTTGATTCATTTTCCTTTGAATTCATTTTTGGTATGTGATCATGTTAGAAGGGCAAATGTAATTGTGTTTTGTAAAATGCTGGATATTCGAGCACGCCGGTTTAGTAGAGAATATCTCAACTCTAGTTGTCATTATGTTATGTGTGCAATTTATGCTTAGACTGAGAATTCCCGGGGATTTTTTCTTGATCGATAACATCTAGAAAGGAGGGATGAGGTTATGTTCATCTTACTAGATTACTAATATTGATCACGTAAAGAGTTAACCATCTTGTTCTTATTTTGTTTAAGTTCTTGCCACAATTTAGAATTGAATGGTCACTATAGAACTTGCCAGGAAGTTTCAAAAAGTCCTAGTTTTCTAAGAAAACTGTTGTGGACTTGAGATTTGTTAGTGAGTTTGTAAGAATCTTTTATGCTATTTTGGTTTTAAGTATTACATTTCAAGCCTAATGCAAGTGTACCTGCCCAACTTCTTGTAAAGAATGGGTTAATTTGCCAATCAAGTGAGAGTGTGATACCTTTCTTCTTCTTTATTTTGTGGTTTATGATCTTGTGACTCTTTGAATTATATCTAGGATTCCCGAAGCAAATAAGTATGATTTTTTGATGACTTATGTGCTGAGAATTTTGTTGCCTTAGTCCTAGTGTAAAGGTCATGAGTAGAACATAGGCGTTCTAAAAAACATAGCTTTTGGTGTTTTAAGTTTAGCTGAAGAAGTGTTAACAGATAAAAGTTTTCTTTATGAATTATAAAATCTTTTAAGTTTTCAATCAAATGAAAATTATGCATGAAAATGAATGAATCAAACACTTATTTGGTCAATTGTCAGTGATATGAATATGGGCCATGAAATTTTGCAGAATACCAGTTAAACTTTTGTCTCTTCTCTTCTTTGGTCTTTACTACAATAAATAAAATAGATCAAGTTATAGGTTTGAATCTTCTTCGTTATTTAATACTACTACAATAACTGAAAGATGAATGACCCATGGAGTGTTACTACTTCCACCGTCTCAATTTGTGGCACTTTTTTTTTTAAATTTTGTGATTCAATTTATAAATTTGTTTAAATAGTTAATTATCGTAATTTATGTATATTTAATTATGTGATTTCTTTATTTATTTTTATTTGTCATATTTTATGATATTGTTGGAAATGTTATAATAATAACGGCCCTGTTTGCATCATTTGTAATCAGATAGTTTAAAATAATGAGTTGTTTGATTAACTTCATGTTCCAGTTTACCTTAGCTCTTTCCTCATATTTTTGCCTCTCATTTCTGTTGGAGTGCATCGTTAGTATTGCGGATTAAAGATCCCAATCTTGTTTTGATTACTTGAGACGTGAAAAGACCGCCCTTTATACAATACGAACTTGTTCATGATTATCTTTGGTTTGAATCGGTTGTATTTTCTATTTATTCCATCGAGTTAATTACTTTCTTTCTTCTTTCTTTGGCATGGAAAATCCATTCGGGGTCCAATTAGACTTTCCTGTTTTTTGCATTCAATGGGCCAATGAGGCCCGCCACCTCCATCGAGTCAAGATTCAGGATAAGTCAAAAATCGACTACATAATGCATGGATACAAGGAGTCAAAAGAAGAAAAAATGAGTTAAAGTACCATATTTGAAGCCGCAAAGAGACCCGAGAGTCTCATTTATTCATTATTATTGTCTTTTTACTATTATTTATTTATTTATTTATTTCATTATTCATTTATTTGGGCCTCGAAGCTAAAAATTATAAATTTAATATAGGTGAAGCAGATTTTGGACCAAAAGGCTCAAAAACATAGATTAGGACAGATAAAAATTGGGCCGAAAGCCCAAATTAGTTTAGGACAGGTTGATTTGGGCCCAGCGGCCTAAGTCTTTTACTTCCTCTTCCCTTTCACCTTTTATGTATTTGTTTACCTTTCATTTATTTAGACTTAGTTAAAAATCTCTACTAAGTCGTCCAAATTTGTTTTAAACAAATCGATTTCTAAATCAATCAATCTTTTTGAAGTTAGTCAAAAGATATTTTCAAACAGTCCAGATAAACGCAAGTTAGCGGACGTTTTAGGTGTCTTAAACCTTTCTAAAACGTTAATAGGAACAGCTTACTCAGAATCTTTAAATTTTAAATGATTTTTCTGTTTTGGATAGTTTAAAGTATCTGATAAAGGTTTCTTAATTTCTTTTCAAAATTAAGTGGCGACTTTCAAAAGTCAAAATTTCTGCAAAACAGAAATGACGACTCTGATGGGGATATTTAACTAAGTTCTAACCAAATGTTTGATTTCATCTTTTGACTAACTGTTTTACGTATTTATATCCCTATCAATTTTTGCGAAATTTAATTATTGCATTTCATGGCATGTTCCTGCATTGATTATTATATTGTTTTGAGGTTTCGTGGATGTCCCAGCCCCTATTGTTCAATTCCAAATAAAATGTTAGAAACATGATAGTTTACCGGCACGTTAGGCGGTCGGAGACTGTTCGTGTTTTCAAACTCAAGTTGTCCGCTTGGGAACCTGTGTGTCCAAACCCACTCTAGACATCTAGGATAAAGCTAAACCAAAACCCTATTTTAGGCATAAGCCTAGGACGACCCAATACTAGAGGGGGTATTTGTCACGCCTCAAATCCTATTGGGGCGGACTGGCACCCGTAACCGAGGAGGCTCGGGAGAACCAGCTCATAATCTTATACTTCCCATGCATACCTCTATGACAATCCGAAATTCGAACAACATCATGTCGCATATAAAAGGAAATAATCACCTGTATAAGCTCAAGCACACATATATATGTATATATAATACTTAGGCGTTGGAGTCATCACGTCTATTAACAAAACACCACCTTGACTGTACATTAGGTCTACAAAGCTTCTAGACAATACACAGAGTTTAACTAAGGTCGGGACACACCTCGTCATATAACTAACTTCTATACAATACCAAAAGTGATTGGATATGACACGGAAAGCCCCGAAGCAAATTGGAGCTCACCAAAAGCAGCTGGATATCCTAGGTCCTACTTGTGTGGTGTATGAGCTGAAGTACATGTGCCTGCAGCATGAAATGCAGGTCCCCCATGGGGGACATCAGTACGAAATATGTACTGAGTATGTAAAACTGTAGATAATCACATATGATATAGGAGTTCAATATAAATCAGAAACAAGTGAATAAATCGTAATAGGAGTGGACCACACTTACTAAAATTTGTGACAACCTGTACTTTGTATTTATTCAATCACTTTACCTTCGTTCTTATCATCTTTGTAATCATTACTGTACTGTACTGTGACCATTAGGCTGCCTCCAGTACATATCAACTAGGATCGACCCATGATAGGCTTATGCCCCTGGGATACCACCCATAAACACATAAATAGGGATCGACCTATGATAGGCTTATGCCCCTGGGATACCACCCGATAAGAGAGAACTTCCATCACTTAGTTCAATTAATCTTTGAGATTGTTATTTCAGTCGCCACCGCATTTTTGATACTTTGAAACAATGATACATCAATAAGAGACATATAAATAGATCATCAATGCAATAACAATGAAGTAAGAACTCATTGGCACATCAATGAAGTATTTTGGAGTCATCAATGCCATAACAATGAAGTAGGAACTTATTAGTATATCAATGAAACGGTTTGGAGTCATTAATAGCACATGGATCTTGTTTGAGTAACCGGATACCTTCTGACATTCATTAGTGCAATAAACATGTAAGATTTGGAAGACAAGTAAGTATTGGAATGTCTTGACATCTTGTAGGGTGGAAACAAGTTCATTGGTAACGTAGGAAATCATACAAAACCATTATGAATCACATGTTATTGAATAGCTTTGGAAACTTTCTTAATAGAACAATTGTTCACTTTCATGCCAAAGATATGGTATAGAGTATGCTTTACATACCTGACTGTCAACCTTCAATACTAGTCCTAAATGGACTTCCCGTCTTTTCGGATTACTTATCTACAATGAACATATATAGCAATCTAGTATTAGCGATCAAACGTCACAATTCAATTATTTGAATTCACCAAACTAGTGGTTAAGTAGTAAGCCTTAATTACACTATAAAGGGTGTCACTTTAACCCTCTTATACTCCAATTACATTCACATGCCATACATATTCATACAACATCCTCCAATATCAAGTTTAGATTCATTTATCCTTCCAACCAATCCATTAAACCAAATTGAGCCATAGACATAAATAATCATCAATTCAATAGTATATCACCATATCCACCTTCCATTACTCAATTACCATATCCATCTTCCACAATTCAATACAACCAAACCATGTAAAATAGTCCATAACCCTATTTTCATCACCTTTCAATAACAACCAATACATATAATCCTCTATCACACATATACATATGGAAAAGAACAAAGGCAAACAATATTCATACCTTAGAATTCACCTCTTGATTATGCAATCCTGTTTTCACAAATAATAGGTGCCGTTCGAAGCTCTCGAGATGACAAACACAGTTATCGGATTACTTTGGAATTTCTACGGTTGAATCAAAAGTAATTTAAAGGTCAAATTTGGCTAGGGTTTGTTCTTTCACAATGATTGATGATGAAAATAAGTTTTTGAACTCATATACATGTATATATACACATATTCCCATCCATAATATAATAGGAAATGACCAAAATGCCTTTAAAATTTAAATAATGTCAAATCTGTCCTTTGGTGGACTGTTTTGATAAGCTAAAGTAGATCGACCATAACTCTTTGCTTAGATATCAGATTTGGGTGAAATTGGTATCGTTGGAAGGATAATTAAAAGGGATTTTTTTTCATATAAAGTAGGCCACCCATTTCGTCCTGTACAAGGAGTTATGGTCGTTTGAAATTGACCCTAAAAATCTATTTTGATAGGCTGAAGTAAAACGAGTATAACTCCTTACTCAGACGTTGGATTTGGATGAAACCAATTGCATTGGAAAGAAGACTCAAAGATATTTCTTTTCATAGGTCGCAGCTCTCCCAATTCATTATATTAAGGGAGTTATGATCGTTCGAAGTTGACCTAAAAATTCAGCTGGCCTCAGTAGTTTGTGTGCAGGAAATTTTCCTGCACATTTACTATTCTTAAATATCCCGGCCACCATTTTATAGTTTCGAACGTGCTCGATTATATTCGAAACCTATCCATTTTAGAAAATCTTTCTATCGTTGGAAAGCTTATTCAATAACCTTCGCATAGAACCATTGGCGGGCAAATTCTGGTATAAATAAAATAAAAAAATTAATTTCATATAAATAAGATCAATACACGTACTTGAATACGGGGTGTTACATTCTTCCTCCCTTTAGGACATTAGTCCTCGAATGTTAGCGTAGTTATTCAACCGAAACAAGTTCAAGTCCATCATTAACATTCACATCATCACATAAATAATATGCATATATATAAAAAAATTACTTGTTAATGTTCTAACTCCTTTTCTTGAACTTCCTCTTCATCTTTGAACAAATGAGGGTACTTAGATTTCATTGCTTCCTCAGCTTCCCATGTAATCTCTTCCTTTTGATGATTTCTCCAACGTACTTTCACAGATGCTATCTCTTTATTTCTCATCTTCTTAACTTGGCGATCTAGAATAGCAATATGCACTTACTTATAGGTAAGATCTTTCGCAACTTGCACATCCTCAGTACAAGTGATATGTGATGGATCTCCGATGCACTTTCGAAGCATTGACATTGAGATAGTCCTTGACTGATACTTACTAGACCGGATCAAACAGAAAAATAATGAGTGTTTTCAAGACTATACCTTCCATTGAAGAAAAGAAACTGCTAAAGTACAACCTCCTATGTTTGAGGAAGAAATGGTATCAGTTTTTTCTCTCGCTCAGGAGGGATAATTTTATACCAGGATGGTATCTGCAGTTTGAGCAACTTTCGTAGATTTGGTAAAGTTTGGGGAATCGCTAGAGGAAGCCATTCAAACAGGAAATATTGTTAAAACCCCGACATCATCTAGGTTTTCCATGTTTCCAAAGAAGAAAAGAGAGGATGTCACTGTGGTCTCTACTAATTCTGTTGATAAATTGAAGAGAAAATTCAAGCCTAGAAATATTCTTTCCTCACCACTGTCATCAAGTTTTCAGCTTGTATTCTATGCCCAACCCCAATATCAAGCTCCACTTCTAAATATTTTACCCCAGCATCAAGTTCCGCAGCCAAATTATCAGTTTCATGTTCAAGCTACTCTTCCAAATAACCAAATAAATGTCCAAACGTCTCCAAACTATCTTCAAGTACCTCCTCCTGCTAATTAAAATCAGTATAACCCCCCATGTGTAAACCTAAAAAAGAAGCCTCCTAGAAAATTCACTCCATTGGTTGAAAGTCGTACCCATCTATTCGAAAGATTGATGAAAACTGGTTATTTACAGCCTATTCCACCAAAGCCTACCAATCTCAATTCTCGATTTTTTTAGGCCGATCAAGTCTGTGCTTATCATTCAAGAGCGCCCGAGCATAATACTGAAGATTGCATCAATCTGAAACACAAGATCCAAGACTTGATTGATCAGAAGATCATCACTCTTCAGGCGCCGACACCAAATGTCACCAGTAATTCATTGCCTAATCACGAAGGAGCCACAGTTAGCTGATCGAAATAGTAGGCTAATGGGTATCTAGCAAGACTATTACTAAGGTATATTTACAAAATTCCAAAAGGATAGAAGGAGTGGAAAAGATAAAGAAAGTCGTGGCTGCCTTGAGTGTCTTGAGTAAGAATTTGGAAGGAATTATTGAGCCTATTATGGTCCCAGGAAAAGCATTTAAGCGTGGGATATGGTACCAGCCAAGAAAGGAAGATGATGGTCTTAGGAATGGGATAAGAAATCTGTTCAAGGGATGAAATGATATACTAGAGGATTTCCTAAAGTCTGACGAGGTGAGGAAGGTTACACCAGGAGAGGCTTTGCAAAATTGGACTTCCACTCCACTCATAATCCATCATCTATCGGGGTACATGAAAGGGCAATTACTAGTAGTTTTAAAAATCGATGATGATCCGGAGGAGGCCCCGTGATCCACCCTTTTATGTATCAAATTTTTATTTCGTGTTTTACAGCTTTCAAAAAGGCATGGTCCCGCATTTGCGTGGGTCATGAGCCATAGTTTTTATTTAATTTTCAAAAGGCCTCCCTTTATTTAAGAGGTTATTTTGAAGTATAATTATATTATTATCTGTTATTATCTTGTTATTATCTAACATGGTTTATTTTGGTAGCAATAATTTTAAAACCTGCCAATGCTATGTCATGAAAAGGGTTAGATGAACAAAGCGAAGGGAATGATGATGAATAAAAGAAGGTGATGAGGAGCAGTTAGTGGTAGATATAGAGGAATTTGAAAATCGAGAGACACCTAGCCTGGAGGAGCCCTAATCCTACATGAGATGGATGGTCAGGAGTGGACCAAACTAATCAATTCCAATGCTGTAAAGATACTATGTTTGAAAGATGTTTTAGTTTTGTTTCCTCGGTTTATCTGTAATTGCCTTTATAGTAGTATTTGATTTATGATGTATAATTGCCTAGAATTTCTTTTCCCTTTATGTACGAACTATGTTTGACCTGAATTCCCAAGAATGGGATACATAGGTGGCCTATGTCAGCTTTGGTCAACCCCTTAGAAAAATTTATCCTTCTTTTTCATGTACGAACTACGTTTGACCTGAATTCCCAATAAAGGGATACGTAGGCGCCCTATGTCGGCTTCGGTCAACCCCTTAGGAGAACTTATCCTTTTCTTTCATGTATGAACTACGTGATGACCTGAATTTCCAAGAAAGGGATACGTAGGCAGCCTATGTCGGCTTCGGTCAACCTATTTGATTTTTCTATATATCTTTAGCGTGGTTCTGAACTATGTTTGACCTAATTCCTGTTTCAACGAGATGTTTGACCTAATTCCTGCTTCAACGAGATACGTAGGCGCCCCAACGGTTCGGTTATATAACCCCAGAAAATGGAAACTGGAGAAGAATTTTGAGAAGGAATCTAAAAAATTCTCAAGAGGAAGATCATCATCCCACAAAGAGAACAAAGACCAATAAGGACTCCGGATCCTCTCTAGCTGAGATTATCTCTAACAACTTTAAACTAGGGAAAAAATTTTGAGGAAGACCTCAAAATTTCCACCAAACACTGGAATATATTTCAAATCCCCCAGCACCAGAGGTCAAAGTCATGTTTTGAAAATCACCAGTTGCGATAAAATCTAGATAGACTATGTCTCTGATAGAGAGACTATACGATGTTGAATCCCTAGCAACCCTTCGTCAAACGTTAGACATAGTCAGAACCAAGAGGAAGACATTCGACGGGCTCATGACATGACTGACAAAGATTTTTCTAGAGTTTTTACAAAAAAATTTGAAACTGTTTTCCAAAATTAAGGGTACTTTCATAAATCTATACAAATCTTTTACTTAGTGATTGCCTAGGCATCTATTGGAACGAGGAGTCAGGGTGGAAGTCCCAACATGACGGAGTATCCAAAAGATGGCGAGGAGCAAACCAAGGATCGGAGAAGGCAACACGGAGTAGTTTCACCTAAAACTAACTATTTTTCTGTGGATGCAGGGATCAATACACAGAGATGAAAACCTTTTTCAGAAACCCCCCAAGCAAGTTGTGAGCCACTCCAAGCATATAATTTTCAAGAACGGTATTTTTGGATAGCCCCAAGGATCGGTTTAATACCTATTTATCGAGGACCTTTCGAATTGTATATCTCATTTCTTGAGACCATGAAGGACAAACAAAGGCGCCTTATCTTCTTTACGAATATTGTATTTAGAATTTTTCTAAAAAAATATAGTCGCTAGCAAAAGCGGCTTCGTGTTAACTAAATATTTACCTTGAGCGCAGGTGCATACAAGGGAGTCGGTACAATAAATATAACAATCAAAAGGACCACTCAATAGGAGAGAGAGCGGAAAGTCATCCTCAAAATTTGCCTTGAAGCAAAGCAAACGGTATTTGAATAAGCCCAAAAAGGGATTTTGCCCATCCATTTACCTCTGGTACACATATAACGAAAAAAGGCAGACAAACACATTCAGGTGAAACCATATTCGTTGCCAAGAGGTCCATTCTATCTTATTTTCATCGCCAAGAGGGCCATTACATTAAATATCTGATGACGCGCAAGATATCATACACTAGCATCGATGGTATTATCTGCATTAAATATCTGATGACGCGCAAGATATCATACACTGCCGTCGAGGATATCATCAACATCTAATATCTATTGACACACGAGATAGCATACACTGGCGTCGAGGATATCATTATTATCTAATATATATTGAAATGCGAGATAGCATACGCTGGTATCGAGGATATCATCAGCATCTAATATTTGTTGACACATGAGATAGCATAAGCTGGCGTCGAGGATATCATTAACATTCAATATTTGTTGACACGCGAGATAGCATACGCTGGCATCGAGGATATCATCAGTATTTAATATATGTTGACACGCGAGATAGCATATGCTGGCATCGTGGATATCATCATCATCAATGTCTGTTGACACACGAGATAGCATACACTGGCGTTGAGGATATCATCGTTATCAATATTTATTGACACGCGAGATAGCATATGCTGGCGTCGAGGATATCTCATCATTATATGAATCAATATCTAAATGCATCAAAAGCACGCGATTTGAAGGGACGCTTTTAAATCGCTATTCGAAGATGGATGATATATGAGATTTCCTAGAAATTGACAATTTAAGGGCCATCTATACATTATATCATTTGAAATAAGATAGTGTGCAAGATTACCTCCGATTTGATAGCCAATAGGTCATCCGTAAGCCGCAATAATATCCTAATCGGATATTGTGCAAGGTTACCCAAAAATTGATAGTCTGAAGGTTATCCATAAGTCACAACTAAATCTTTACCGGAGAATATGCAAGATTATCAAATTGATAAGTCCAAGGGTTCTCTATAAGCCGCGTTATATCCAAGATCTATTATGTGCAAGATTACCCAAAGACTACAGATTTGAGAGATATTTATAAGTCATATTGTATCCAAGGTCGGATGATGTGCAGGAATACCTAATGGCTAGAAATTCAAAGGATATTTGTAAGTCGCCTCGTATCCAACATCAAATAATCTGTGAGATTATCCAAAGATTGACAATTCAAGGAGAATCTATCAGTCGGATTGATATAAAAGATGCGCAAGACTTACCCGATGTCATACGCAAGAATCATTTTCTGAAACTAGAGAGGTTATTATTCCACATACAACCATCATTATAGGTGACCAAAAGGGTTGCTGCATCAATATAAGATTACATGGTTGCAGGGACTGTTCTGCATAAAGTATTGTCGGTGCCCGAAGGGACACCCCACTTTGAAGACATATTCAACCGACAAATAGGATAATTACGCAATAACCAAGAGGGTTGTTGTGTCTATTATTGCAAGATATTTCCTTCCAAATAGGTACATGAAAGGAATGACTTCGCTTTTCAGGCAACAACTCACGTGGAGATATGGTAAAAACTATATACCTCTTTGGTGAATTATGTTTAGCACTAACACTTTTTGTTTAAAACATATCGAGAGCATCCGAGAGGATGAAAATCTCAAATCAAAACCACAGGTGCGGACGACCACAGATAGGACGCAACGCAACGTGGAACTCTTTGTTAGCAGCAAAAAGGGACATAGTCTAGAGAGGGACATCAAACTCTTTGGACGCGAGCTAAAGGATCATCGCCACCACCATCCAACCATACCCCTATTAGAAGGCGTGTGGGAATTTTGGGATATTCTGGTTTCAGCTTCACCTTCGGGATATTTCTAAACTTACACCGAGGATAAAATTCTGTTTCTTTTAAATTCGAGTGATAGGGCACCGAGAGTTTTGGAAATTATGTCTAGGTAAGTTCTTACCTATGGATGTGAAGAGCTCCACATTCATGGTTAAGAGTTTACAAGACTCTTTTTCATAACTCGAACAACTTGTCACTCATCATGAGCCAGAGATCGTCTGAAATAAAAGACTTTCTTTTCTACCGATTGAGTCAAACTACAAGCAGTCTGATTCCATGAGTCTCGGAGATATCTAGGCAGGGCTCTATGTAGAAAACCCGACTGCATTCCAACCTCCCCCTAAATCCCTTTATTCTCTAGCTTTTCGGTTTCATAAAAAACTCCAAAACCGATATAGCTTGTGAATTTTTTTAAAATCGAGCTTTAAATCAAGCTTTATGTACTACAAGTGGCCTAAATTCTTATGAAACCTAAGATATGTAGGAAACCTGATACCAAGGTCCGGCCATAACTCTAAAACTCATGCGGAAACCAACCTCTTTAAGATTCAAATTAGTGGTCGGACAAAAATTAGGAACATCAACCTCCCTTTGCCCAAGGTTACTTTCATCCATCCTACCCAAAGGTAGGGGGCAACTGTTGACACCTAATTTTTGCCCTCCACGACTAAATTCAATACTGAGTTTCTTCGATTTTTAATGAAATTAAAGTATTTATTTCTTTCGAATAAAAATTTTTCAAAATATATTTGTGCGTAATTTTGTCATTTTAAGTAGCGATTATACATTATCGTATTCGATTATACGAGATTATATAATTTTGTTACTTAAATAATTATCTTATGGAATATCGAATTTTAATCAAAGCTTATCTTAAAAATTAATTCAAATGGCTAAAATCTTAATGTGATTTATTCTGAAAATAATTTATTTGGAGAAATACTTGTTTAATTTTATTAAATCAAGAAGATCGAGATTAAGTAAGGTATTAATTCATATCAAATTTTGATTTAATTCGGCCTATCTATTAAATTTGGCTATAATCAAAATCAAATTGGCTCCAATTGCAGTGCAATTGGCCAATTGATTTTCAATTCAGCCAAAATTTTAAAAGATTTAGCTAATTCCTAATTTTAATTGAGGTTATTTTTTAAAATAATCCCAATATTGACCCAAATCTGCCCAGCCACCCAATTGGCCCAAAACTACACAATCAGCAGCCCAAAATCCTTAAACCACCATCCCCCAGTCCAACAAATAGCCTAACCCGACCCGTTTTTTCCTTATTCAACCTCAACAAAACAACAGCAACACAACCGATACAACAAACAACAAAAATCGACAATATGCTACAGCTTCAACCAACAATCTCAACGACAAAACCAAACATCAATTCAACCAACTCAGCCCAAATCCGATGAAAATTCGACCCAACATCGCATACAGCTTTAGCAACCATCGCGACCCAAATTCGTACCCTCCGAAATCCATCCAAATATATTCGAATCTGACCATTTCACCTGGACCCAACCCAGAGAAGCTTCAATCCGACCGTTTCCCTCTTCAACGCGTTCTTTTCCACGCAAAATCGTACAAGAATTGTGAGAATCTTCTAGCAAGAGTCTAGGTGGCAACCATCAACGTTCCAAAAATAATTAGCTGTCAAGAATCCATTCCAAGTTGTTGAAATTGTACCTTGAAGGTACACAGACGCCCAATTTTGATTGGTTAGAAAAGAATTTATTTCTCCCCAATGTGAAAAATTCAAATTTTCTTGGAAAAATTCAAAAAAATAAGACAAAATCAGGGGAGAATTCGATTATCATCAAAAAGTGTTGAAAATATCTTACTCTAAAAATCCTAAAATTTCCCCCATTCAAATTAATCCCACATCGGTGGAGCTCAAAGATCGACCCCCATTTTTATTCTCTATATACGGCTCACTATTGAGCAAAAAAGGGGACAAGTCTTGAATGTTGAAAAAAATGATCACGAAAAAGTTTATATCCTAGTAAGAAAATTTTTCCATAAAATCGGGTATTGTTCGAAGTCTTCAGAATCACGGTAAATCTTCTGGTGGTGGTCGAGATACTATCGAAGCCTCAAGTCCCATTTGCTGCTCTGAAACAGGTAACATTCTGTTTCATTTATTTCCGATTAGTTCTGCTTTGTCTCGGTATTCTGTAGTTATGTTTCGATGATGTTGTTTGCTGAGAGTAGTTGTAGATGGCCTTGAAGTCCCTAGGTTTAGTCATGGAAGATGATGGATTTTAACGTGTTGATGTGTTTCAATTTCAGGTTTCGTCTTTCTTTTTTGTAAAAGTTTATTGTGCTTGATTCTCTCTCGGTGGTTTTAGTTTCCTGTTTCTTTAAAGTTGGAATATTGTTCCCAGTAATTGTTTCCGAATGAATGCCTTGTACGTTAATCCTCTGTTCATGATTATCGGTGCTTCCACCCATTTGGTTTCTATTGATTGAATACTGTTTGGTGTTGACACCTAATTTTTGCCCTCCATGACTAAATTTAATTTTGAATTTCTTCGATTTTTAATAAAATCAAAATATTTATTTCATCTAAATAAAAAATTTTCAAAATATTTTTTGTACGTAATTTTGTCAATTTAAGTAGCGATTATATATTATCGTATTCAATCATACGAGATTATATAATTTGATTATTTAAATATTTATTCTATGAAATATCGGATTTTAATTAAGAATTATTTTAAAAATAAATATAATGATTAAAATCTTGATTTTAATATGATTTATTATCAACAACAACAACAACAACAAACCCAGTGTATTCCTACACCGGTGAGGTCTGGGGAGGGTAAGATATACGCAGTCCATACCAATACCTCCGAAGAAGTAGAAAGGCTATTTTCGATAGACCCCTGGCTCAAGACAAGGAATAATAAATAAATCCGTAATAAAGCATGGGACAAGATGACATGACATAAATATCAAAATAATTTATTTAGATAAATATGCGTTGATTTTATTAAATCAAGAAGCTCGAGATTAAAAGAAGTATCAATTCCTATCGAATTTTAATTTAATTTGGTCAATCTATTAAAATTGACCGTAATTGAAATCTAATTGGCTATAATTTCAATGTAATTGGCCAATTAATTTTCAATTTGGTTTAAATTTAAATAGAATGGGCTAAATTAGAGTTGAAATTATTTTTTTGAATAACCACAAATCTAATTGGGGTTATTTTCTAAATAACCCCAAAATAACCAATTAAACCATATTCCCTTTTTATTTTAGCAGACCAACTGCACCTCCCCATTCCCTTTTACCCACCAACAACGACCCAGGACAATCAAATTAGCCCAGACTGGCAGCCTGACCCGGCCCAATCCATATATCCTCCTCTTTCTTCAACATAGCATGAAAAAATGACATCAACATGGTGAACAACAATAGACTGAGCCTCGACAAACAACAACTCTAAAAATTGAATTCCATCAACCACGACATCAACCCGATAACCCGACCCGTGTCTCGCAAACCCAGAACAAGACTGACCCAACCCTTCTCCACACGTGTCTCACATAGTGGCGGAGCCAGAGTTTTGGTTAAGGGTGTTCATATTTTCCCTTGGACAAAGAACTGTTTAAAAAAAAGAAAATAAAGCACTACTGCACCTGCCAAGGTTCGAACCCGGGTTGTTGATACGGAAATGCACACTCTTGACCACTATATTATGCTTCTCTAGCTTGTCAAGGGTGTGCAACAACATGTATATAACCATAAATATCTATATTTAACCTATATACTCAAAAAAACATTTCGACAAAGGGTGTTCATCTGACATCCTTCGTCGGCTGTGACTCCACCACTGGTCTCATATGGTTTATACGAAGAGGACTCAAAAATTATCTAGAAGTGCTTAGGAGTCTCCCCCTAATGGATAAATCTGTAAATTTGGGAGAAACAGGTACGAATTCGTACATAGGTGGTTGAATCTCATTGGTTTTTAGGGAATTATACATTTCCCTCAATTTCTATTGGATTTGTTTTTTAAATCTGTTCAAGATAATCAAAATTTAGTACAAATAGTTGATGGAAAACCTTATTTGGGGTTCAAATTTTGAATTCCCTCTTAAAAAAATTCCCTAAACTACCCCCGATTTCAATCTTTTCGACATCAGTTCAGCGCTATTTTGAAGGGGATTTTTTTTCACCTTCTATAAATAGCTCTCCTTAGAGCTAAAAAGGGGTTGGAAATTTTTGGTTCGAAAAGGGAAAAAGAATTTCTTAATAAGGAGAAATATAGCTTTTTTTTAGATAAGTTCTTTTGTTCAAAGGTCGATGACTGCTGGGAGCTTTCGGAGTCACGACATCAAACTTTCTGGTGGTGGTGGAGTCCGACGTTAGGTCATAGTCCCATTTTGCTACTTTCGAACAGGTAATATCCCATTTCGTTTAAGTTTTGATTGTATTCTGCTTCATCTCATCCTTCTGTAGCTGTAAGTTTCTTTTTTTAGTGATATTGTGTGCTGAGTTGTATATTGTAGAGGTCCTAAATACCATAGGCTACTATTTCAGTGAAAGATGTATGGATGTATTGTTATGTGAGGATTGATTCCTCTTCTGATTATCTTGTATCTAGTCTCTATTGTCTTTTTTTTTTCGATTTCATAATTTGTCATCTACTCTTGACATTACTGATTAATTTTTGACCTAATGCCTTATTTTGTATACTTGTGGCTTGAATAACTGCTTTCTAAGTTAAAGTTTGTTGCTTTGATTGTGTTTAATAGTCTTAGCCCGATGATTCTTTTGTTCGTAGTTGTTATTTGATGGTGTTTTGTCTATTGTTACTATTGGATGGTGTCACAATTATCGAGCTAACAACATTGCTAGCAAAGCTACCTCTCGATTTCCTTTGGTTTCTCATGTGCCAAAATGACAATGAGCAAGGTCCAAAAGCATATCAGAAGGTCCTAGGATTCCTCAACGACCATTTCGTTTGAATCTGTCAAAATGAGGAGAAGGATTGGAATAACAGTCGTCTTTGCTGTAGTTTTTAAGGTTGTTGTTAGTCTTATTTTCCTCGTTTCTATTTGGACATTATTGGCTCTAAATTTTTGGTTTGGAGGTTCTGTTGTTCCCTTTTTTATTTGAGTTCCCTGGTCATACATATTTGTTATGGGAATATACGCAAGGCTTTCATTTACGAGTCCTACAGATTGTTGACTTTGATTAATGATAGTGTCGACTTGGGCTTGTTTGTGGGGTTTACTTTCATGTTCCTATTTTTATTTTTATTTTTCTTCTCGATTATTCCTTTGAGAAATCGTTGAAATCAGTTTTGTCGTTTTTCCTTTGAAGTAAGAGTTTTGTTAAGTCTATTTGGTTTACAATGTCTAAGAGACTTAACGAAATTGAAAACTCGCGATTTTGTGAAAACAAAACTAAAAATGAATCATTCATGATATGTTCTCGTCTTTGAAAGTTCTTAATCCAAATCTTTCTATGGGCATTTTTTGGTCACAATGTGTTGTTCTCTTCCCTTTCTTTGCTCGTCTACTTCACTTCGTGATATCTTCAATCTTTACTTTCTCTGTTTACTTACCGTTTCACAGTGTTATAAATCCGATGACATAGCATTTTGGAATTTTATATAGGTGTATTGAGTGTTGTGTTACTTTAAAGTTGCTAATTGTGATCTACAAAAGTCTGTTTTGCTGCTGAGATATTTGATATCCTGCTTTAGTGTTTTATTTTGTTTTTATTTTATTTTATTTTGTTTTGTTGTAGTGTTGTAGTGGATGTCTGTTTAAAATGATGTTACAAGGAGTCTTTGCAGTAATGATTAGTGAAAATGACTTAATGAAGATTGATTTCTTTAATTGACATTTGAATAGTGACCTAATGTGCTATCTTGCTAACTTGTATGGACAAAATTAAGCTAATTCTGTCATGAAGAAGGTGAAATAAACTACACCATGGCTTATTCTCACCTTCCATTTGTATGATCGAAATAGTAAAGTCACAATAACCTTCCCGTGGTTCCTTGTGGCGTTATGGACCCATTTTTAGAAGCCAATTCTCCTTTATTTTTATTTTGGTTGCGCTTTTCTGGATAATGGTAGTAGTGCACTTCTTTTCCCTCTTTTTTTCTTTTTTCTTTTATCTCTGCTTGTGATCCTCAGGTAAAAGAGGCTAGAAATGAAATACACCCTCATTGTGATGTGTTTGCATCTCTAAAGGGTCATAATCAGCCTTCACTCTTGAGAGTCTCTTGATTTGAAAATTTTAAACAAGTGTTGTTGCTTTGCCGTTGTTGAATTATATGTGAAAAGTTCTGTTTTTGAAAGTTATAGCCTTACTAGACCTTCGCTTCAAATAGTTTCGTCTTTGATGTTGATTGAACTTATGTGGGTTATGTTATGTGGATTATAGAGTTTACGAATAAGTGAAGCATGTATTGTTTACAGTGGTTTGTGACACGAGTAGACCAATTCTAAGTAAAATTCCCTTCCCTAGTGTTATGTTGGGTTTATTTTTTTAGTAAGTATATTCATGAATTCTCACCTCCTCCCCTGTTCTAGATTTTCTCTCTCTTGGTCAAAAATCTCGGTTTCCCTTTTTTATTTATTTATCTGATCCCGTTCATGTTTAAAATTGGAATGTCATTCTGTTAAGTTCATCGGATTGCTTGTCTTCTTCCCTTAATTTCATAAATTGATAATTAATCCCTATTATTTTGTTTGATGCATGTGAAATAAATTCGGGACAACGTGTTCGAACCGCAACTGGGTTCTCTCCCTATTGCATTTCATGACGGGCTAATGAGGCCTATCTCTGCTAGTAGATTATTTTTGAAGAAAGAAGTCAAAAGAAGGAAAATGAGTCGAAGTCTTATTTTTGAAGTAGCGAAGAGACTCAAAAGTCTCATTTTTATATTATTTGCATTTTGTTTACTCATTTATTGTTGTCATTTTATTTATTTCTTCATTTCATTATTCATTGATTTGGTTCTCGAAGCCAAAGTTGTACTTAATACAAGTGAAGCAAAACTCTTGCCAAAGGTTTGAGGAAAATAGTTTAGGACTGGTTATGGGCCGAACACCCCATTAGATTAGGACAGGGTTTATCGGTTTGGGCCCAATGGACTAAATCCTGTACTTTCTCCCCTCCCCTTTTGTAACACCCCGTATTCAAGTACGTGTATTGGCATATTCAAGTACGTGTATTGGTCTTATTTATATGGAATTAATTTTTTTTTTTATTTATACCGAAATTTGCCCGTCGATGGTTCCATGCGAAGGTTATTGAATAAGATTTCTAACAATATACAGATTTCCAAAAACGGATAGGTTTCGAATATAATCGAGCACGTTCGAAACTATAAAACGGTGGCCGGGATATTTGGGAATAGTAAATATGCAGGAAAAATTCCTGCACACAAACTACTGAGGCCAACCAAATTTTTGGGTCAAATTCGAATGATCATAACTACCTTAATATAATGAAATGGGAGAGCTTCGGCCTATGAAAAGAAAGATCTTTGAGTCTTCTTTCCAATGCAATTGGTTTCATCCAAATCCAGCATCTGAGTAAGGAGTTATACTCGTTTTACTTCAGCCTATCAAAACATATTTTTAGGGTCAACTTCAAACAACCATAACTCCTTGTACAGGACGAACTGGGTGACCTACTTTATATTAAATGAAATATCTTTGAATTATCCTTCCAACGATACCAATTTCACCCAAATCAGATATCGGAGTAAAGAGTTATGGTCGATCTACTTTAGCTTATCAAAATAGTCCACCAAAGGACAGATTTGACATTATTTAAATTTTAAAGGCATTTTGGTCATTTCCTATTATATTATGGACGGAAATATGTGTATATATACATGTATATGAGTTCAAAAACTCATTTTCATCATCAATCATTGAGAAAGAACAAACCCTAGCCAAATTTAACCTTTAAATTACTTTTGATTCAACCGTAGAAATTCCAAAGTAATTCGATAACTGCGTTTGTCATCTCGAGAGCTTCGAAAGGCACCTATTATTTGTGAAAACAGGATTGCACAATCAAGAGGTGAATTCTAAGGTATGAATGTTGCTTGCCTTTATTCTTCTCCATATGTATATGTGTGATAGAGGATTATATGTATTGGTTGTTATTGAAAGGTGATGAAAATAGGGTTATGGACTATTTTGCATGGTTTGGTTGTATTGAATTGTGGAAGGTGGATATGGTAATTGAGTTATGGAAGGTGAATATGGTGATATACTATTGAATTGATGATTATTTCTGTCTATGACTCAATTTGATTTAATGGATTGGTTGCAAGAATAAATGAATCCAAACTTGATATTGGAGGATGTTGTATGAATATGCATGGCATGTGAATGTAATTAGAGTATAAGAGGGTTAAAGTGACACCCTTTATGGTGTAATTAAGGCTTAAAACTTAACCACTAGTTTGGTGAATTCAAATAATTGAATTGTGACGTTTGGTTGCTAATACTAGATTGCTATATATGTTCATTGTAGATAAGTAATCTGAAAAGACGGAAAGTCCATTTGGGACTAGTATTAAAGGTTGACAGTCAGGTATGTAAAGCATACTCTATACCATATCTTTGGCATGAAAGTGAACAATTGTTCTATTAAGAAAGTTTCCAAAGTTATCCAATAACATGTGATCCATAATGGTTTTGTATGATGTCCTACATTACCAATTAACTTGTTTCCACCCTACAAGATGTCAAGACATTCCAATACTTACTTGTTTTCCAAATATTACATGTTTATTTCACTAATGAATGTCAGAAGGTATCCGGTTACTCAAACAAGATCCATGTGCTATTAATGACTCCAAAACGTTTCATTGATATACTAATAAGTTCCTACTTCATTGTTATGACATTGACGACTCCAAAACACTTCATTGATGTGCCAATGAGTTCTTACTTCATTGTTATTGCATTGATGGTCTATTTATATGTCTCTTATTGATGTATCACTGTTTCAAAGTATCAAAAATACGGTGGTGACCAAAACAATAATCTCAAAGATTAATTGAACTAAGTGATGGAAATTCTCTCTTATCGGGTGGTATCCCAAGGGCATAAGCCTATCATGGGTCGATCCCTATTTATGTGTTTATGGGAGGTATCCCAGGGGCCTAAGCCTATCATGGATTGATCCCAGTTGATATGTACTAGAGGCAGCCTAATGGTCACAGTACAGTACAGTAATGATTACAAAGATGATAAGAACGAAGGTAAAGTGATTGAATAAATATAATGTACAGGTTGTCACAAGTTCTAGTAAGTATGGTTCTCTCCTATTACGATTTATTCACTAGTTTTTGATTTTTATTAAGCTCCTATATCACATGTGATTATCTACAGCTTTACATACTCAGTACATATTTTGTACTGACGTCCCCCCACGGGGGACCTGCATTTCATGCTGCAGGCACAGGTACCTCAGCTCACACACCGTAAAAGTAGGAGCCAGAATGTTTAACTGCTTTTGGTGAGATCTAGTTTTCTTTGGGGCTTTCCATGTCATATCCAGTCACTTTTGGTAGTGTATAGAAGTTAGTTATATGGCGGGGTGTGTTTTGACCTTAGTTAAACTGTGTGTATTATTTAGAGGCTTTGTAGACCTAATATACAATCAAGGTGGTGTTTTGTTAATAGACATGATGTCTCCAACGGCCAAGTATTGTATATACATATATATGTGTGTGCTCGAGCTTATACAAGTAATTATTTCCTTTTATATGCGACATAATGTTGTTCGAATTTCGGGTTGTCATAGAGGTATGCATGGGAAGTATAAGGTGATGAGCTGGTTCTCCCGGGCCTTCTTGGTTACGAGTGCCAGTCCGCCCCAATAGGATTTGAGGCATGACAATAGTGGTATCAGAGAAGTTCGTCCTAGTGAGTCTACAAAGCAGTGTCTACGTAGATTCTTGTTTATCGGTGTGTCGTGCACCGCATCTATAAATAGGAGGCTATGGACATTTAGGAATTGGTTCTTTTCTTCATGTCTTAGATCGTGCGATAGAGCCTATATTGTATATGAAGTCATAGTTAACCAATGAATCCGTTTGTTTCTCTTATTATAGTAATGATGCCGGTTACCAGAAGCTAGAATACCTGTAAACAAGTAGATGTGGCTGCCGGAGAGGGGACTAGTAAGTCACCCACTATACTAGCTAATCAAAGTGAGGCTGCAGTTAAGCATGGATCAGAAACTTCTTCCACTCCGGAAGAAATAAGGGGGAGGAGAACTATATACCCAGAGCCACCTATTAATGTTGTTGATTAAGATCTTAGAAATGCAGTGCAACTTTTGACTCGTATAGTTGCTGGGTAAGCTCAAGGGCAAGCTATTCCTACCATGGGTCCTAGTGGTCCAGATAGGGCGGCTAGCCTTCGAACACAGGATTTTCTTAAGATGGATCCTCCCACTTTTACTGGATTAGATCTTAACGAGGACCCACAGGACTTTATTGATCAAATTCAAAGGGCCTTAGATATTATGCATATAACGGGTAGAGAGACAGTGGAGTTAGCGGCGTATAGATTCAAAGGGGAGGCTATATATTGGTACGAGGACTGGAAACGATCTAGGGGTATTGATGCACCCCCAGCTATTTGGAAAGGGTTCAAAGAGGCATTTCTTGATCATTATCTTCCATTCGAGATTTGTCAGGCCCGTACAGATCAATTTTTAAATCTTCGTTAGGGGAATATGAGCGTGAGGGAGTACAGTCTTCGATTTAATTCCTTGTCGAGATATGCTCCTACTGTTGTAGCTACTATGGATGATAGAGTTCATCAATATGTGGATAGGATGGATCAATATCTGGTTAAAGATTGAACTATTGTCGCTTTGAACAAAGATATGGACATAGCGAGGATCCAAGATTTTGCACAGA
The DNA here is from genome assembly GCF_002878395.1 of Capsicum annuum. Classification (NCBI taxonomy): domain Eukaryota; kingdom Viridiplantae; phylum Streptophyta; class Magnoliopsida; order Solanales; family Solanaceae; genus Capsicum; species Capsicum annuum. The sequence goes on from NC_061115.1 coordinate 193,692,220, forward strand.
AAATGGAAGATCAGAGGCAGAGGAGAAGAACACAGGAATTAGAAAGAGGATAGTCCAAGAGGGCCAGATCTACAGGGCAGTTCATGGCATCCCAAGGAGGGTTCAGACCACAGTTTTTTGCTAGACCACCTAGGCCATTATCTTCTTATTCTGCAGCTAGTGCCCCACCACAGTTCCAAAGGTCTAGAAAAAATCAATTTGGGCACAAAATTTAGAGGCTTCCCCGGATGTGGTTATTTATGAGTACGTTGTCTATCTTTTCATTCGATGTATATGCCTTAATTGATCCCGGTTCTACATTATCTTACGTTACTCCATTGGTTGCTGGAAAGTTCGAAAGAACACCCGAACTGTTAGTTAAGCCATTTGAAGTGTCCCCACCGGTTGGGGAATCTATTATAGCTAGAAGGGTTTACCGAAACTGCATAGTAACTATTTATAGTCGTGATACGATGGCTGATCTTGTGGAGTTAGAAATGGTAGATTTTGATGTTATAATGGATATGGACTGGTAGGCGTCTTGTTATGCCACAATTGATTGCTGCACGAAAAAGGTATATTTCTATTTTCCAAATGAGCCTTGCCCATCTAGTATACTTATAGTGAAATTTTCAAAAGTAGCAACTTAACAACTATAATTATAACTATATAGCAACAGTTTCATAATTACGAAAAATAACAAATTGTATTTTGTATTTAAGTAAAATGTTGCTATATAAATACATATACAAATTGAATAATAGTTCATATTTTAACTCCCATCAATTAGAGTTAAATAAGGGAAGTAACCATCCTTAATTCATGCTACATTTTACTATAAAGATTCCTTTTCCTTATACGACTCTTCTATTTCTCTTCTTTTTTTTATCCTTTTCTGTGTTTTTCTAATTTTTCGTTTTCTTATTTTTTTGCTTTCTCATATTTTTCTTTTTCGTTTTTTATCGTTTTATTTTTTTATTTTGATTTCTTTTTCTTTTCACTTTATTTCGACTCTTCTATTTCTCTTCTTTTTTTATCCTTTTTCATTTTTCTTTATTTTTTTCTTTTTCGTTTTCTTATTTTTTTCGTTTCTCCTATATTTCTTTTCTTTTTCTATTTTCATTTTCTTCTTCTTTTTTATTTTTTTATTTTTTTATTTTTTTATTTTTTTATTTTTTTCTTTTTGCTTTTATTTTTACACTTATATTTCTAGCTTTTATTTCTCTTTTTTCTTTTATTTTTTTTATTTTTTCACTTCTTTTTCTTTGGATTTTTCTTTTTTCTTTTTTTCTTTTTCTATTTTTATTTTTTTTCGTTTTCTTACTCTTCTATCTCTTGCTTTTATTTTTAAAAGACACATATCTATATCATTTATACATATTCAAAAAATATTCATAGACATACAGATCTGCGTATGTATTTATAGTACAGAACATATATATATATATATATATATATTTGTATATGTATCTACAGAAATATATATCTGACTCATATGTATATATAAACATATAGAACACAAAATCTCTATAACAAAAAGTGACATAATACATTTGCCTAATTGCACTTGAACTATACATTTCTTCTTCATGATGTAGACATCAAAAATATTATTATGACGAAAAATATGTATCATCCATAAATACATATGCATTAATCATAAATCCATATGCGTTATTCATAAATAGATATGCATAACTGAAAAAATACATATATATTTCTAAAAAATACATATGCATTAATCATAAATACATATGCAAACTAAAAAAGTACATATGTATTATTCATAAATACATATGCATCTATAAAAACCTAAGTAGAAATAAAAATATATTTCCAAATCAATAAATATAGCATGCATCCCCATAAAACGTATAAATAACTAGAAAATACATATGTATTATTCAAAAATACATATGCATATCTAAAAAAATACATATGCATTAGTCATAAATACATATTTATTATTCATAAATATATATGCATAACTGAAAAAAAGACATGCATTACTCATAAATACATATGCACAGCTGGAAAAATACATATTCTTACTTTTCGTTTGACTTCCTCTTTTTCATATATTTTTGCACTTTTTGGGATTTTGGAGATGAAGGTTTTCTCAATCATTTTCATTTCATGATTTTTTAATATTTTTCGGCTCGTCAATGCTTCGATCTCACCTCTTTTATGCCAACTTCTCTGTTCAACTGAATAGGAGTAGAAATCAACTTAACACAAAACCCCACAATCTTTTAACAAAAAATAATCACAAAACCCCATCAAATAACGCAGGAAAAATTATAGCATTCCTCCATCAAATAATATCCCTCCATTATAGCAGACCTTTACAATCTTTCAACAAAAAAAAAATCACAACCCCCCCCCCCCCCCAAAGAAAAAAAAACCAAAGAAGACGGAAGAAGAAAAAAATATGAAAAATAAAAAAATATAAATTATATGAAAAGATAACTTGCAAATACTGTAAATATCAACATACCTTATTTGATGGAGCACAATTTTGAAAAAAAGGAAGGAAATTGAAAAAGTGAAGTGATATATGGGAGGGAATTGAAAAAGTGGAGTGGAAATTTAGAAAGATAAAAAAATGGATGAAACCCATGTGTTTTTCAATGTGATAGTTAAAATATTGCTACTTTTGCTATAACTTGTAATTTTGAGAAAGTGTTGTTATTTATTGTAATTAAGGTCTTAAGTATGATAGTTTATGTAATTTTTCCTACTTATATATAAGGAAGGATACTAAAATTTGATAGTGCTAACAATAGCACTATGGTAGTTTTAATTTTTTAAAAAAGATTCTCTAAAATTGAGACATGTGTTGATAAATTATTTTTCTCCTCTAAAATTATGACATATAGTTGATAAGATTGTGGTAATTTTTATTTTTTAAAAATCCTCTAAAATTGTGACATGTGGTTGGTAAATTACGTTTTTCATCTAATATTGTGACATGTAGCTGATAAAATTCTTTTTCTCCCTCTAAATGACATGTTGATAAAATTGCTTTCCTCAACTAAAATTATGATAGTAGTAGATAAAATTATTTTTTTCACACATTTCTTTTTTTCCACTTTGGCTTTTACACTTGGTATATCATAACAATATGATAAACTGCTTTATTTATTGAGTTTGTCTTTGTGTTTTTAATTATTTGACAAATCAATTAATTTTCTTAGAAGTTTTCATTATAATATTCAATTTATGATAAAACACAAAGACATCTATCAATAAGATTATTAAATATAAAAATCAAATATTCAATAATTTAATCTATTAAATTACTTATATTTTATGACTTTTATTAACACATCTATCAATAAGATTATTTGAACAAAATTTTGGCGGTACTTATTCGATGACAAAATTATTATTTTTTTAATTTAAAACTATCTTTAGCATGTTGATTTATCTTCAAAGAATTAAAATAATTTTAAAAAAATTAATATTATACACACATTTTTATTTTATGTATTTTGAAGAATTTATCTTGTTTATTACTCTTTGTTGATGCACTTACTTTATGTTCTTTTTATATATTATTAAAACCTACTTTTTCACGAGTTTGATAAAATAATTATTTATAAAATATTTAAAATTAGATAAAATCTTTTATATAATAATCATTCTTTACAATATATATATATATATATATATATATATATATATATGGAAGAGGTTTTTAGAAATACTTAGGGAATGAAGAAGAGGAAAAATAAAAACAGTTAAAATTGTTCTGAACCGTTGTGATTATACAAGTTTGTATTTTATTTCTGCTAAATTAACCATGATTTTCATGTAACTATTTTTTATGAATTGCATATAATTTTTGTGGCAATTTTATTCATTGCATATAGTTGCATGTCACTATTTTATTCATTGCATATTATTGATGACATTAAAAACCAAGGTAGTGGTATCATGCATTACCAAATTGTTTAAAAATATTTTTTCTAATTAAAAATTAATATTCTTTACCATACATTTTGTAAGAAGAACTAATAGTTTGAGGTTCATTTTAATAAATTTATTTTTTTCTTAATTTTGTATAAAACTAAGTTTAAATCATCACATTTATTTAGCATAAATTTATGCTTTTTTTTAATCGAACTGTAATTGTTTTACATATTTTAAATCAGGTGATTATAAAATAATATTAAACCTCTTGAGTTTGGGCTCGAGCTTAGCATGTGCCTTATAAAACTATTAGTTTAGTAATAAATAAAATTTTGACTATTTTTGATGCAACCTATTTACTTTTTTTTTTGTATATAAATGAAATGTTTCCTTAAGAAATTCTCAACCACTAAGTGTATTTATTTTTTTAAATTTGAAATGTAATCATTTAAATCTCCCCGTTAAGTATATTTTTAATTTTATTTTACAACCACTTAATAAGGATAAATAGATTTGAATGATTAAGACATATAACAAATATATTTTATTAAGATGCCCATCCAAGAATTTTTGCAAAATAATGCCATTTCACTACTACTTGATCATATTAGCCGATGTCGCCCATCATTATCAATCTATCTGCAATCACCATTATCGCCAATCGCCATAGTCAATCGTTACTATCACACACAAAATATCATTTGCAATTTCTATCAAATATCATTACCATAACATCTATCAACACCATCATCAACCATCACAATATATCGTCAATCATTGCTATCAATCATCATTCTCCACCACTATTAGCTATCATGATCATTCACCACAATGTTTAGTTATAAATTACCACCAACAATCATCACCGTTAACCACTACTACTAGCGCAACATACCACAACCACCATCCATCATTACCTTCAGTCAACACCATATGATTTTTAGAAATATTTCAGTGATATAATATTATTAGATTAATAAATTAATTTGAATTTGTATGTGTTAATTGTGAGTAAATTTTTTTTGATTTGCTTTAGTTTTAAACTCGATGGATAATGGTTTCGACTTTTCAACCCGTGTCACTTTCATATTGCACGGACACCTGATACTGGAAAAGGTTGGACTATTCCCATAAACTCTTCAACAGCTCCTCTTTTCAACTAGTAGATTGTATGTTCTTAACCTTTCATATTATTGATCTAAGTGAAACGTGAATTGTTTCGAAGAAGTTCTCTAATCAGATTAGAGTCATAAGACAGTTCAATTTCTTAGACCAACTTGGCGCCCTAGAGAAGGGACACAGTATTAAAATTGTTGAATATAATTGTGTGCTTAATGAACATACAATATATCATGCATTGCATTCTTACTACTAGACCAAAGTCCCAAAGCAATACTAATGATTTTAAAATCTACATTCATAAGAAACCCAAAGAATACAATTTTCATAGTATGCAAAACTCCTCCCCCTCCCCCCCAAAGTAACATTCCTTTAGTACACACAAAATCAAAATTACTAGACACTTATTTTCTAAATGGATTTTTATTTTTACTTTTGACATATCAAGTAAAGAAAATTATTTGTTTTCATATTTTAGCTTTAATATTAATTACTTAATTAATCTTCAAATCAATTTTCAATATCTATTGCTAAATATTAATTAATAGAGGCAATATGATAAAATCACTATGCCAATTATTGTTTTCTTAACATGTGCCAAGTTAGAAAAAAATGACCAGTAACGACTAAGGTGGGAGTATAAATTTGAAAACTTTACCTCATACGACGTGTATGCAACTATTTCTGTAATGCTTAGTCAAAAGCTTAAATATTACAAGTACACTAACTCTTATAATACAAGAAAATCCATCACAAATATAACGACTAATTCATAATAAAGGTGCACTGAAGATAAGTGTTAGACCAATTATCTTTTTGATCAAGACTTAATTAAACAAGCAATTGAAATTTATTAAGTCAAAAATAGAATACACGAGGTTGGCCTAACGGTTTATAATTCGTATGCAATGATCACAAGAATATACCAAGATTTCCTAATTTTAGACAATTTACTATTCACTAATTTTGTTAGTGCTAATGCATGTTTGCTAATCTCCAATTAAAAATTAATTCCATTTTGCAACAAATGATAGGAGATAGTCAATGTTGTGATCATGTCAAAGGTTTTGTGATTCACCTATATATTTAACCATGTTTCCTTCTTTATTTAGTATGATACAGAGAAAGAAACTCAATTTCATCTGGTCCAAAGTATATAACTAATGCGTCCATTTAACTACAAAAGAAGTCCAAAATACATCAAGAGAGCACAAAGTTGGAAAGAGTTAGTGTTCTTTTGTTTCTTATTTTGTGCAAACATATATTATATCTAATTGGCGTTTTCAAGAATGTATGATGTATGCATGTAGGTGTGAATCCTTGATCTAGAGTGAGTCAGTACAGAAGAAGTGTTTTTTTGAATAGGAACACATAGTTAGAGTTGAACCATAAAAACCCATCCCATGTACTTGCGCATTTTCAAGGTTGTATGATGTGTGTATAGGCATCAATCCATAATCTAGAGTCAGTCGGTACAGAAGAAGTGCTTTTGATATGAACACATTGTTCGAGTTGAACCATAAAAACTAATCCCATGTTCTTGCGCGTTTCCAAGGTTGTATGATGTGCGTGTAGATGTGAATCCATAATCTAGAGTTAGTCAGTAAAGAATGAGTATAATCTTCTCATATATATGTACAGATACCCATTCTCAATAATTTTTTGAATCTGGATACATAAATCAAGTTGAATGCAATGAGTTCATTTCATAAGTTGATCTAATTACATTTTTGTGATTGTTGCAGAACTTCCATTACTGAAGAGGAGTGGCAGAGTATGGAGGAGAATGATATATCGAAAATGGAAGGGCACGGAACAATGCAGTCTCCGATTTCTTCAGTTGTTGCAATAGCCATAACTGGGAACAAGAATAGCAGATATGTGGTGAAATGGGCATTGGATAAATTTATTCCAGAGGGAGAGACGCGCTTCATGTTGCTACATGTCCGCCCTGAGATCACTGCTGTTCCAACTCCTAGTAAATTTTTATCTTTTTTCGTCTGCTCTTTAATCAAGAAATTGAATTCTTGAAACCAGCCTACAATTGTTCAAGTTATGGAATCAGCTAAAGAAGAAATTATAGGACACATTTATGTTGAAAAGTAGTTCTGCTTCTTGTATGGATTGTTCCTGTGAAAGAATCTCAATATTCAATCCAAAACCTCAAGGGAATGGACGAGTAATCAACAATGTCTGTATAAATTCCTTCAGATACTCTATCGTACCTTATGGAAAACTTCATTATTCAACACCCTCCAACACGTTTCACCTGATTTTGAAGTGAGAACAAGTTTTTCCAACTAAAATCTTAAGGCAATGGGTGGAATATGTGAAGATACCGATATAAACCCCTTTGGTTGTCCTAATTTTCAATGTGGAAAAGTTAGAGCAAAGTGTGTTTTGTTACATGCCTTGTAATTAGTCTAAACTTACAAGTTGCTGCATTTTTTTTTTGTTCTAGTGGGGAACTTGATTCCTATTGCACAAGTAAGAGAGGACGTAGCTGATGCCTTCAGGAAGGAAGTTGAATTGCAAGCAAGTGAAAAGCTTCTTCCTTACAAGACAATGTGTAGTCGAAGACAGGTTCGAGTTATATCTTATGTGCCTGAAAATCTTAAGGAATTGCAGTTAGGTTAAGAGTGCTCATTTTCTCTAACTAAATGCAGGTTCAAGTAGGAGTTGTTCAAATTGAATCAAATGATGTTATAAATGCAATAGCAGGGGTAGTATCCAAATGTTCTATCAACAAGCTTGTTATCGGAACCTCAACCCCTGGCCTATTTTCAAGGTACCAATTGTGTCTCCTTCCGATTCATACCTGTTTTTTTTTCTCTTCTGATGACCGGGAAATCCGTCTGGGGCTGATCCTTAAGACCAACCACAGCCTTAAAACTTGAGACTGATGGGCTCACCCCTTCACAAATTCTCCACTCAAGTACTAGGCTTAGTATGCATGGTGCAGGCTCAAACTTGTGACCTACGTCACAGGTCACTCCACCTTTGCCACTTGAACTCACCATGGAGGATGAAAGAGCCACGGCTTTTATAAAATTTCTATTTTGAGGGCCACCAGCAGTTAATACCAAATGTGTGCATCAAAAGCCACGAAAAATTAATATTTTGGACCTCTACATAGCAATAACTCAAAATCTGCATAAAGAAGCGTTTCAACATTTCCTTGTTGCAATTAGCATACTATTAAGTGTCATGATGATGTGATAACTTACTGAATGATTCACAGGGGAAGAAACTTATCTGCAAGTATCTCGGATACTGCTCCAACCTTTTGCACAGTTTATGCTGTGTCAAAGGGAAAACTGTCATCAGTGCGCCCCTCGACTACAGAAAACAACAGATTCCTTGTCGATGACAGCAGTGATACAAGTAGTTCATCCAACAATTCTACAGGCCATAGTTTTAGCTCACAAACAGGTAAAAATTTCTTATTCACTTGTTTCTTCACGTTCTTACATTAAAATAATGTGAACAAGTGATAATCGAGAAGCAACCAAAGACGACAAATATCAGATTGAAATTGGAACATGAGATTTATTGTATATGTCATAAACAAAAATCTTAAACAAAAGAAGTCATACCTACAAATCTTTGGAGCAAAGCAAAACATATGCAGGATATTCCCCTTGTTTCATTGTCATAATTGTAATATCTCGTTCCTTAATTCTCAGAGAGGACGGACCGGGACCACAACTCAAATGCACCTGCTTTTTACTCTCATTTGTACTCTCCTACTAATCAACCGCAACGTTATCAAGCTAAATCCCCAGTACAGCAGGCCCTCCAGACGCTTCTCCATAAAAGAACAAAATTCAGCAGAAACATCCAATCTATAAGTTCATCTGTCGACATTGGAGAAGCGTTTCAAACCCTTTCAATTAAAAGCAATAGTCCTTCGCATAAAAGAGAAAATTTGGATGAAGTCATCCATCCAAGAGCTCTATCTGTTGCTATTGGAGAAGCTGAGGATGAAAATAGTTGCTATTTCAGTAGCTTGGGAATTACTGATCTCTACAATCGTGCTTCAAGTTTCAAAAAAGCAAAAGTAGACAACCAAACATGGTCAACAAGTCCGTCTTGCACCTCAGGTGCTCCAACAAATTCTTCAACTGGAAGTCAGGTGATCATATTCTTTTTGGAATTATGCTTTCTTTCATTTAAAATGCAGCAGCAAACATTCAGTTATGTTTGTTATGACACTTAAGCATGCCCTGATGCGTTTTCATGCTAAAACATCCTTTGCAAAAACTCAAGGCACTAGCGGAGTTCTATTAGTTATGGAATAAGGAACTTACAGGATATTCTTGGTACCATATAATGCTGTGGGACTTACATAAAGATTGTCCATCGTTCCATGAATTGCTACTAAAGTCTTTGCACATATGCAGGTTAACATCAATTATGACCTAGAAAAGCTGAGAATTGAGCTCAGACATATTCAAGGAATGTATGCAATAGCCCAAACTGAGGCAATAGATGCTTCTCAGAAGGTAATTTTCATTTCAAACTGAATGTGTCGCAAATAGTACCGCCAAATGCTATTACTATTTTATTAGAAGTACGTAATCCATAAGCATTCTTGCCGCTGTCATGCACATATTGGAGAATTTCCAACAAAGACAATTGTGTTCTACCTCGTCAAAACACATACAATTTTTCTTTAAAGCATTTGAGAACTTCCATCTGTATGTTTTTATAGGTAAAAATGTTCTTTTAGATCCAACTCATACTTATCTTTCCAAATATGTCGATCATCAGGAAAAGAGCAATTTAATCATAGCCACTATGAACTATTTTGGCAAAGGATACTGAACAAATCAAGCAGTATAATGGGGGAACATCTGGATGCGCACACATAAAAGTCGTTTTCTTTCTTAATGCAGTATCCTAAAATACATATTGTCAATTAATGATAAGTTAAAGCAACATGAGATTACATATAGAATCGCATTGTCATGATCTCATGTGGCAACTTATAATATGAATTCCGTTCTCATTGCTTTCAAATATGCTTATAATGTGTTTTCTCTCAGCTGAATGAATTTCAGAAGCTTCGAGTAGAGGAAGCAAATAAACTTAAGCAGATAATCCTTAAAGCGGAGGAAGCGAAAGAAGTGGCAGAACAAGAGAAGTTAAAATGTGAAACAGCAAAGAAGGAAGCTGATTATGCAATGGAATGTGTTGAAAGAGAAGCTGAACAAAGAAGAGCAGCAGAGAGCATTGCCAACCGGGAGGCTAGAACTAAAGAAAAGCTAGAGAAATTGTTGGTACTACCTTTGCGTCACTACCAGGAATTCACGTGGGAAGAGATTGTGACGGCTAGCTCATCATTCTCCGAGGATCTTAAGATAGGAATGGGATCATATGGAATGGTCTACAAGTGCTATTTGCATCATACAACTGCAGCAGTTAAAGTTCTGCATTGTGCTGAGGCTCATAGAACTAAGCAATTTCAACAAGAGGTATGAGAAATTTCTGAACGAAGAAAGAATTTAAAAGGAATAATTAAAAAAAGTTTTGAGTAACGTAGATGGTGCATTAGATTCAGCCTCCACTCATATTGGCTTTGAGTTGGACTAACTGCCTCCTTTTTCTGGTTATATCCACAGCTTGAAGTATTGAGCAAAATTCATCATCCTCACTTGTTATTTCTCCTCGGTGCGTGCCCTGAATGTGGTTGCCTAGTATATGAGTACATGCAGAACGGAAGTTTGGAGGATAGGTTGACAAGGAAAAACAACACACCTCCACTTCCATGGTTTGACAGGGTTCGCATAGCTTGGGAAGTTGCTTCCGCTCTTGCATTCCTTCATAACACGAAGCCCAAACCGATCATACACCGTGATTTAAAGCCAGCTAACATACTCCTTGATCATAACTTGGTGAGCAAAATTGGAGATGTTGGCCTCTCAACTATGGTTCAGTCAGACTCTTCCTCGGCAATGACCACATTCAAAGACACGAGCCCAGTTGGCACACTCTGCTATATTGATCCTGAGTACCAAAGGACAGGATTAGTCTCTACAAAATCTGATGTTTATGCTTTTGGAATGGTCATACTACAGTTGCTTAGTGCAAAACGAGCAATAGCTTTAGCACACATGGTAGAAATGGCTATCGAAGAGGATAACCTGGTGGAGTTGCTGGATAAAGAAGCCGGTGAATGGCCTCTTCAAGAGACAAAGGAATTGGCTGTACTTGCTCTAAAATGCACTGAACTTCGACGTAGAGACAGACCTGACCTGAAGTATGAAGTTCTCCCTGTATTGGAGAGATTGAAAGAGGTTGCTGATAGAGCTCGACATTTGAAATATAGTCAACCTCCACCTCCTAGTCACTTCAAATGCCCCCTACTCAAGGTACACTAATACATTTCTAAAATCTTTCTACTTTTGAAACTAGCTGAATGCGTAAATCTGTTCATAGTAATTTACGTTACACCATTAAGCATATTACAAAGTCTACTTCCTGTTCTATGCTTTTACAAAGTCTACTTCCTGTTCTATGCTTTGTTTACTAAAGGAAAGTTTTGCTACAGGAAGTGATTAAGGACCCCTATGTTGCAGCTGATGGATACACTTATGACCGGAAGGCAATAGAGTCATGGCTCATGGTCAATGATAATTCGCCAGTTACGAATTTACCATTACCACATAAGCACCTGCTTCCAAATTATGCACTTCTCTCTGCCATCAAAGAATGGAAGTCGGGGAATCATTGACAGAAATCTCTATGCTTGTATAGGCAATTTTTAGTGTTAGTTGACAGATTAATCTCGTAGAAACATTCATTTTGCATTATTTCCCCACAGGAATTCCTCTACAGTCTTTGAAACGACTGGTTGGAAATTTAATAATCGAGGCAAATTCAGATCACTGATCGATGACCTACAATGAAAAGATTTTTTGGCAAGGAAATCCCAAATAAATGCTTGAGATGTTAACTAGAGGTTGACATAAACATAGAAATGTACATGATTGGATTCTCATTTTCATGTTTTTTCAAGTTATTCATAGGTTGTGCTTCAACAAGCCCTATTTAACAATAGGAGAAACTTCTTATATATATATACACACTTAATTTGAAGAACCAGATACAACAGCATCTGAAGCTTGAAATAAGAAAAAAAGATGAAAATTCATTTGATCATTGCCAGATGATCAGTTGGTTTCTATTCGAGTGCCCTTTCTTAGAGAAATACAACTTCCATTATATAGTACTTCTTGAAGACGTAACTAATAGAAAGGTTATGCTTTTCAGAAGTGGATCCTCAAATTTTACTGGTATAATGTATGAGAAAGTTTCATTCACGAAACATATAACAGAAAGGGCATTGTGATATAAAGAATCAAAGGTAAAACTAGGAGGGAAAGGTAGAATATGATTGCTTGTTTACAGATGAAGCCAGACAACAACATGGCTAACAATCAACTCGAACTATGAGATAGGCATAGAACAATGACTAGTTCAACCTAAGTGTTAACCACAATCAGAAACCACCTAGCAGCCAAGGAACCAAATTTAAGTGCAAGATATTGACAAGCAGAAATGTTCTGTACAGAAGTTCTGAGGTATCACTTTTCGCAGATAAAGCCAGCTTGCTTGTTCAATAATATGAAGATTTTTCCTTTTGGCCACACCAATTTTTATTTGTAACAGTGCATGCCGTTTCCTGGATAACATCTACCTAACCAACAAATGCTCTACTAGCATCCGCACTGATAAAATATCCCTTTGCAGACAATAGAATCTTATCAATGAAATAAGCAGAACCAGTCATACAAATCAAACTTATTGTTCATCAGGAATCAATTATCATCAACTGCAGACATAATGAAATGGAAAAGCGGACAGGACCGCCACAATAATTCAAAGTAAATAATCTTGACCATTTTGTACTCAGGAGGATAAAAAAGGTGACAGCCATCTTAAGGAAATTAATTCGAGTCAAACATAATATTCGGTGGAACATGATGACTTATTACTAACAAGAAAAAAGCAACTAAAGCATCAGACACATTCCCCATATAACTACTGGCATATGTTACTCATTTTGCTTCCTATCCAGAATGGATTCTCAATCAACTGATGAACCGAAGGAAATGGCAACTTCCAATAAGTTCTATCTTTTAATCTGAAAAGTTTAGTTTCATGCGGTTGGTAGAGGTCCAAATATGGTTCCTGATTCCCTTCTCTTGCCAGAAGAGAAAGCACGGTAAATGAAACATCAAGAAATGAAAAATCTCCTGTACATCTTGGACCATAAACCATATACCGAGATCCATGTAAAGTTAGTTTATGTTGATCAATGCGATACTTTAGGCTCCAAGAGGAGTAGTCATTTCCCAACACGAAGATGTTAATACGATATATCTGTCCAACTGAAGATCCAACCAGATGTAAATTCCCATGGATACACCCACAAAAGTACTGTTCATCCATTTCTGGGATTTGAGAAGATTGGATAATTTCCCTATCAATATCAAAATAGCAAAAGCTATTTACCTCTTTACATATCCAATAGACAGCTCCATTGAAGAAAACTCGCTTACTATGATACAAATAGTCTCCATAAGTATTGGGAAACTGGGCTTGAGATAGCCTCCAGGAATTGGTAACTGAAGAGTGTATTTCGATAGGGAAACACAACTCAACACCTTCTTCGAGACCCAAGAAATGGAGCCCAACACATATAACTTTGTAATGAGGTGATATTGAATGGTCAAAGGCCAAAGTAAAGTTTGGTGAGCCTACCTTTGGGCTTGGAAGAGTTTTGAATTCCCATGTAGTTGGGTTACACACCATGTAATTATCACGGATGCGATTGGCGCTGCGATTGCGACAAAGAACTAAACCATCGCAGGAATTAAAAACTTCAACAGCATCAGCGGGGTCGACTTTGATAAAATCCAAGAATCTAAGTGTTTGTTTTTTCTTTGACGGGAATGTAACAAGGGTCATGCAAAGCATATGATGATTCCAGAATGAGTGCACTTTGGAAAGATTTAGGCTTCCGGGGATCAGAGATGAGAGTTAGCCACCGTTTGGAAACAAGCTTGAACCTGAAGAGAGGTCTTGCAGGAAGGAGCAGTAAAATCTTGGATAAAAGGTCATCACTGCCTTCAATTTTTTCAGCAATAAGATCAGACAGTATTGGAGCAGCGTTAAGAGACATGTTGATATGTTTGTATGAAGAAACGGCTGTTCAAGTCTTAACTAAAAAAGAGCATGACACAAGCCTTAAATATTGAGTAGAGGTGATTATTTTAAAATTAGTGTTAATGACACTAATTTTAAAATCTTCAAGTTTTATTATTTATACAAAGATCCTTACCCTATATTTACACAAAGATCCCTATACCATCACCACTGCTCCTCCTCCACACTCTTTTTATTGCTGCCACCACCTCCTCTTCGGCGTCACTACCAGCACCACCACCTCCATTTTTACCATAAATATCATTTTTCGTGGCTTTTTTCAATCAGATTTTTTTTCAGAAATTAAGTAAGTATCGAAGTTGCTGCAGCAACTTGAATAGTTGCTGCAGCACCTTCGATAATTGATACAACAACTTCGATAATTATTGTAACAGAACAACTAATAGTAGTTGTTGCAGCAATTACCGTAGTTGCTGAAGCAACTCTCGTAATTGCTGAAGCAACTGTCGTAGTTACTGAATTTACTAAATTATTTCTTTCTTCATTTTTAAAAGAAATAAAAAAATTTCTTTTCAAACTTTTTAATTTTTTTTTTTTAAATAGTCCATGAAAATTAAAAATGAAAGAACAAAATGAAAGGGAAAGAAAGAAAAGAAGACAGAAGAAGAGGAAAATCTAGAGAGAGAAAAAAAAAGATGGGAGAAAAAAAAAAGAAGAAAGATTGAAAGATTGAAATATGAAAGGGGGAACTCTAAAATTTGAAATTTGGAGTTGGAGAACTTTTTAAAAAATTTAAAAGTTTTTAGAAATTACACTTTACACCCCAACTAACTTAATCACAATTTAAATGAAGCTTTGACCTTATCTGGTCAAAGTTGTCACCATTTTTAATTTAAAGACTTTTTTGTCACCTCCCACTTAATTTTCTCCACTTAGTATATACTCCCTCCATTTTATATTAGTTGACCTTCATTGACTTGACACATTCATTAAGAAAGCCGTAACTACTAAATTCTGAATGATTATGAAAAAGATAGAGCAACTGCAGTGACAGCCATATTCATTCTCAAGATAACTTGTAATGACCCAAGTGTTTCGACACAAAAATAGAGCCAAGAGTGAGCCTCCGTGACCCTTAGATCAATTATAAACCACCTTAGAATGTGTTCAGAAGTGTTGGGGGTAATTTTTTATGAGATAACGAGCCATATGTCGAATGGGAGATCCCACGTGCTAGCCCGGTGCCGCATGGGCCGCTGCTGGAAGCCACTGCATCACCCACATAGAGGGCCCCATACTGCGAGGCTGCTTCCCAGCATTAGGGGTTGCACCCTCATCCATTCGTTGATAGAACATCATTTTAATGATATTTTCAGGAGTGTTTGGGTCTTTTTACACCCTTAAAACATTTCCCATTCGCCTTAAGTCTCTAAGAACGACTCTCTTTACTCAAAATCACTTTGTAAACATCCCTAAATCAATAGAGAAAATAATTACCAAAGGTTCAAGGTTCTTTAGCTTTAAAGATCAAATTACGTCAATTCCTTCAGCTAAGAGGTATGTAGAATGACCTACTACTCATGGACTTGAAAATCATGTTTTACTAAACTCTAAATTATATATATATAATTTTTATGATGAGAATTATGCGTTTAACTAGTGTTGTGGATTATTTAATGAATGATGAAAATGTTGAGTTTCAAATGTATCTTTTATCAAATCATGCATTGGTTGTTTATAAGGATTCAAAGGGTGTTTTATTGTATTCTAAATGCTCTTGTTTTTTCATGAAAATTATACGAAATTATGAAGAAGATGAACATCTTTAAGAGTTACAGAGATGTCTTAAAAGAAAGTTATGTACCTAATTTGTACACGAATTTCAAAAGAGAACTCTTGTTCGATATTTAAATTATTTTGGGTCAATGATATATTTTGAATAAAGGGCTAAAGAGAAGAAAGATATGATTTATATGACTTGCAAGTCTTAGTATGAAGATACCAAATAAGATAGCGCCCTTAATGAGAAAGAGATGAATTTTCAAGAATGGTGAATGTTTTTAAGAAACTAAAATGGGCATAAAGAGAGTTAGATGGTTAAGTGAGAAGGCATGAGTTGAAAGTCTCATTGCCTGAAATTTTGTTTTGCTGATGCGGAATTGATCCTGTCCTGAAATATGAATAATCATGGTATACTTGCTTTTTGCTTTTGGTATACTAGTATATAGAGGCTCCAATCCTTGCTTCAAACTTGAATTAATTAGGAGCTTGGCTGATAAGTTAATGCCGACCCATATAGCTCGTGGGATAAAGAGAATGTCGGGATACCATCTAACTTAAAATTAAAGATAAAAATTGAGTCTATGTTTTAAAGAGATTGTTTGAAGCCTTTAATTATGCCCATGTGTTTTTAATTTCTATTTTATAAATTGTTTTGCTATGCTCTTGTCTATTTTATATAAAGAATATGTTGTTTTGGATTGCTCTACATACCAATACATTCCACGCATTGATCATCCTCGGGTGCCTGTATCATCTCACGATGTAGGTAGGCGTATTCTCATAGTCTGGTGCAGCACTAGGATTTTGTTAGACATCATTACAAAGAATAATCAAGATTACTGTGATTGAAGCTTGCAACAATCAAAGCAGTAGTAAGCTTGATATCCCAACATGTGCAGTAGAGGTTTTCTCTAAGAAATGTATATAAATAAGAGCATTGTCTCTGCTAGCTATGCCTATTTTTTGAGGGAATAGATATAGTCTAGCTTAACTTTATACTGATCAAGTTCTTTAGAAGAACCTATAGATATATATCCGATTGTACACAATTTTGAGAGGAGCCAATCAATTCTTTTAAGTTCAGTTATTTAAAAGCATATTCTCTCACTCATACAAGTCATGGATTTGTGCCAAGGTGTGATATGCTTCCATATCCCTTCTCTAAATCTTACAGCAGAATGACCCTAATGTTAGAACTATGAGTCTAAAAGTATAGCATTTATAGAATTGTTAGAATATTGACACTTTTAGGTAGTTCACAAAAGTGAATAGGTGTATAGTGCATTATGTGGTGGTAAGGAAGATTAGTAAGTCCATAAAAAAAAAATATACGTGTGGACTAAAGTTAGATGGGAGGTTTGTCTAAGTTAATTATACATTATTATGAATTTTGGTGGACTAGTGTTTCTTGACCCCTATCTAGTAGTTGAAGGTTGGTATAGTGTTGAAGTAGTTGAGTGGCTATCCATGATTAATGTTAGACTCTAAGTTTGAATTGTGGTTGCTAAATGATGTAAAAATAATGACTATGTGGGGATGGTGGTGGTAGTTTTATAGACTGGATCTAGTAGAGTGACCTAGCATATGCACAAATTTAAGTTGATAATCTTCCTAGTGATTGTAGTGGTACAAGTTTGAGTCTTATGTGATCACCATGTGGAGTAGTTAGTTATGGAGTAGTATCATAGAAGGAAGCCCCATCTCAGGTTTTGTATCTTTTGATACAGTCTTCTAAAAGGGATTTATATCTATGTATATAGAGGTACCCTGATAGTTATACTAGGATGAGATGACTTAGTTTAGACTATATTGAGAATATCCAAAAACATAGAATGGTAGAATTGATATAAGGGGGAGATTATAAACGTTAGAAGTAGTTAGATTTTGAGATTCAAGTAGTAAGGTTAGTGAGTTCTAAAGAAGAATTAAGAAAATGCATAGCCTTATTCCTGTCTTAACATCTCTAGCGTGCTCCTATCAGTACGATCCTCTACTCATGTATTACATGTTAGCGCTATAATCATACTTCTTACACATGCACTCCATGAATATTTGTGCATATTCTTAGTTCTATTTTTCCTAGCATGAGAATTAAATGTCTATCTCAGCAGTCCTAGCCATACTCCAGAAATTCTAGTCCCACGTCATACAACTCATGACTTATGTTACCATGATTTCTCAGTATGTTCAGCTTTATGAACTTATCATACGCCCTTAATGACTTGTGAAATCATATTATGACATGTGTGTCCTCATTTTAGATCTCTCTTACAAATCCATGCCTATGATACTCCATTCCCTAGGCCTCAGTTAAGTGTCAATGTTATGTATAAAATTTCTTCATGCTTTAGGTCCTTATGTTCTATTCTCCAGTTCCCCCTTTTTTAATAGTGGTGATGAAAATAGTTATGCCATGGTTTAGATGAGCGAGAATAGATGTTCCTTATTCTGTAATATTATTGTTTACTTATCCTATCTTAAGCTATAGGTGTAGAGAGAGATCGAGGGAAAGTTTCGGTATATGTAAAAGTTGAGAAATTTTAGTGTGCTCTTTTTTGGTGATAGTTTATGAAATTGTTATCGATAGTGGGATTAGAATACATTATGCACTGGTGAATTCTTAATTAGAGTTCGGAGTTAGTTTTTGAAGTTTTAAGGAGTATTAGTATTAAGATGAGATCCCTAAAAACACACAGGATACAGAGTCCCATAGTTTAGACTAGTATTGTTTCTTTATCTATAGTACCTTATGACTCCAAGTTAGGCTTTAACATGGTGAGAGCATCTAGTTTGACTCACACTTAAGCTGTAGTAGTCACATGTGCCATTGTAAAGTTATAAGTTGCATCTAAGTAAGTGTAATATATAAGAGGATAAGCATAGTTGGGAAGTTTTGCTAAGATTATAAGAAGTCAATCATATAGCTTAAGGCGTGGTATCCCTATTTTTACCTGATGTTTAGGGTACCCATGTTTCATGTCATGTAGCTTCATAGAGTGTGTGGCCTATGTTTGAAACTATATCATTCATACTTTATGAACTTATGTCATATGTCTTACATTAATACTTCCTATGATTCCTTTCCTTGAAATGTTATAAAATTTCCATTTCCATATCTTATGGAGGCCTATAGAGGCCAAGTTCACATCTTTGTTGATGTCCTTCATGCCTATGCTAGTTCTTGCACTAATAGCTCATGCTTCTATATCTCTTAGTATTGATAGTTAGAACCCTTTTGTTAACATAGTTTACTTCATGCTATTATAAATGGTATAGATAGCACAAGTAAATCTTGATTTACTCCATCTATATGTCCATTATAGATTTGGCCTTCATTCGAGGATAAATGTTACCAAGGGAGAGATATTGTCAAATCCTAAATTTCTGAGCTAAGAACTGACTCATTCATCGAATGTGTGTCGGCCAAGATCTAATGATTCTTAATTGTACATAGGTGTTAAGATGAATTCCTTTGTGTATGAAGAGCTTTAGACATAAATTAAGGCCTCGTGTAACTCATAGCTCATAGCCAAGTTGAATGTGTTATTATCGGTTGGATTCTTGTATAGAATCTATCTATATTCAAATTCAAATGATTATAACTCCTAGGTTATGAAGAGTTTTGGGACTCAAGACCCACAAAATGAAAGGTCTTTGAGTCTTCTTTTTAACATATCTAATTTCTCCTTAATACAATACCAGAGTAAAATGTTATCACCTATTTACTAGAGAGGGTCTATGCTACATTGAGTGGCATAAACTAAGGAACCCAAAATAGTAGGGTTCCGCAATATCTCCATGCCACAAAACTTATGCTCTGTAGTTGCCACCATGCCATGGAGTTAAAGCTCTGGGATGGTTCCGTGCACCCTTGGAGGCTTCCAAGCATCCCAACTTTTGTTTTCCTCTACTTTTGCTAGTGTAAATGGATAATTTGACCCGTAAATACTCTTATAACTTAATATAACCCTATTTACCACAACACATTAAGATTTTTCTCCCAACTCTCAAGAACACAAAAAAAGGATTTATCTAAGAAATTCAACTCCAAGGCCCCAAACTCGATATCTCCTTTAATAAATCAATAAGTTCAAGTAAGTGGGGCTTCAACAAGGATAATCCTTCCGTTCTTGTGCCCAAACTGAAATTTTAAACTTTCATAAATATGTATTCTTGTGTTAGGGTTTAACCCCAAGCCTTCAATTCAAATTCCCATGTACTATTTATGAGTTTTTCATGCTTCATAATATTCATGAACTCCCATGGTATTGCATTCTTATTTACATGTTGTCAAACCCCTATTTAAAATTTTGAGGGAATGTTTATGAAATTGATATAAATTGGTATTGAACCTTTCCAATTTGCAAGAATTAGATCTCCTTAATATGATTTCATGATTTCAATCATAAATTGAAAATAATTTCATTCCTTTGATATGATTTAGCTTAAATGTCAAGAAAGTGCATGACATGAATATGAATTTACAAGGATTTTCATGTTCTTAAAATGATTTAGCATAACTTAGCATGATTTAGAATGATTTAATATGAACAAGCATGAATTTCAAACATGTACATGATATAAGCCTAGTTACATAAAATTTCTGTGCTTTTGCCTAAGTTACAAGACTTAGGGAGGTTTTACCTCAAAAATTAACATAAACTGCAAAAAATGATATGAATTTCAAGATTTAGCATGAATTACATGAGTTTGACATAATTTGACCTTATGGTCTCAGTTTATCATGAACTTATAATTTTCAAGTTTATTATTCATGATTAGTATGAAAATCGAGTATGGCATCAATGCTTATGTAGTATGATATGTAGACATGTCATCAATGATCTATGAAACATTAAAAAAATATGACTAGTTTTCAACATGTCAGGACTACGATCATAAGTTCACATTAAATTTATTACATGTTTTTTTCTCATGATGAATTTTGTATATTATGAGAAAATAGTATGATTTTGGGAGTAATATTCATCACCAAGCAGACATTGGTTCAGCGTACCCAAGTCCCATAGCTACGTGCCACTATAGGTGTTATATTTATTCAAATGGGCTTAGTTTAGTGATCACACCAGTCATGAATTTATGTCCCTAACAAGGTATATTGCTGCCTTCTAATGAGGCATATGTTGGACGCTATGTTTCTCACATGGTTTATGTCGGTTAAAAGAATCTCCCACAGGAAGATAAGATTTTAACGAAGTATAAAATGGCTCATTGAACTATGATTTTCATGTTTAAGCATCATTCTAGTTCTTATTATGCTTTATAGTTTACTTCATGCTTAATATGAGTCATTTATACTCATTAGCATACCCAAATCTTATGCACAATTTTTTAAACTAGTATAATTAGTTCACGACATAGGTATTCATATTTTTTTTATCATACCTACTCTTACTCTATTTTGGTCATTCATGTACAATTGTGAACCATTTATGCTTGTCAGCATATTTTTCAAATCTATGCATGATTTATTACTTTTGTGTAACACCCCATATTTTTGGGCTAGAGTTTGAAACGTCCTTCATACGTGTATAGACTCAAACCCAATGATTTATATCTAAAAATAAGTGAGATAGTCAATTATATAGTGTGGAAACGTATTTTGATATTAATTGGTCACAAAAATCTCATAGTTCAAAGTTGAGTTGAGAATTTTTCTACCGATTGAGTTTTAGTATATATTTTACTTGGATAAACTTCTAATGACTATAACTCTTAAAATACAACGAATTAGGTGGCCTACTATATACCAAATTAAAGTATTTTGAATCTTCTTTCCAACGCCACCAATCATTTGTTAATCCGAGTTTAGAGTAAAAAGTTATGGATGTTTTAGTGAGACACTGTCCGAGGTGCGCTATGGGCCACACGCGACAAAGCTTCTGCCCCTTGATTGGAGCTGCGACGCGATCCCCACCTTACTTTTCATAAAAACATGTTTTTTCGCCCATTAAATCAAGGGGAAAATTATCCTTTCAACCCATATAACTCCCCTAATCCATTTTTAATCCCAAAATTCGTTCCAAAGCATGATAATCACTCTCTAATCCCTAATTCTTCTTCTCTCCCAAACGAAACCCCAAGCTCCCAATCTAAAGTTTCAAGAATGGTCAAAGATTATGATTTATTCTTAATGTATTCTCACCAATTCCATCATTAAGGGTATGGAATATGAATTCAAGTCTTCATATCGATTTCAAGCTAAGGTTCAAGCTTTAATGTTAAGGATTCAAGCTTTTTCTGAATTTCTTCCATAAAAAAGGAATGTTGGACACTTCCTTACTTTAATTATCTTTAAATTGTGAAATTTCTTGGCATTATTATGTTTTAAATAATGCTTTAAAAAGCTAGGGTTGAGGGTTTTCGGTTGCTATACACTTGCATTATTTTTCTCTTGTTTTAATGGTTTTCTTCATGGTTTAAATGATGATTGTGAACTAAAATTGTGTCTTATGATAATGGTGGAAGTTTGATAATTGGGTTTCACAACTTGTATGGATTTTGACATGATAATGGAATAAACCTCAACCCACATCATAATTCAATTTTTAAATATGAATTTCATAGTGTCTAAACTATTCATTAAAAAAATTGCATACATTAATTGGTACAAAGGTGAAAAGGTTTTGAAAATTCCCTTGGAGGCTGCGATTATGGATTTTAAATGGAAATTAAAGTCTAAATGGTTAATTAGATACGATATGGCATACTTGGAATAACTTGCAAGTCTATTGGTATATGGCGATACCAATTTGGGAATGCATTAATAAAAGACTTCTTGGTTAATGGTATGTGAAAATATTTTAATTGGGCTTAAAGGAAATTATATAGCTTTACCAAGAAAGTGTACTCTCAAAGGGACCAACACTAAAAACCACCTTTACCGACGTTGGGAGGTCTTGTCCTGAAATATGGATGACCACTGTGTACTGACTTGGTACACAGTTATAGTTTTGAAAGGTTATTATCTCGGTTACTTTATCCTATTCCTTGGTCCATGCAACTAATATGGACTAGGCCCTTCAGGCAGGGAGAGCCAGCCCATATAGCCCATGGATGCTTGGAGGTCGGTGTGAGTTACATAGTTTATGACTAAATTTTTAAATGGTCATGTCTCATGTTCCTTGACCCCTATACCGACATCCTATTACATTTATGATTTTTATGCATGTGTTTTATGACTGGCTTTTGGTAAATGTATATATTTATCCCTTTCCCTGGGTTGATGCTAGTACTCATTGTACTGACCATCCCCGGATGCTACATCATTTCATGATGTACGTTCTGAGGCCTTTTCTTATGACCCTGTGCAACATAGGTTGTTTCTTATCCTATTAGGTAGCTGGTGAGAAATGTTGAGTCCTCTATCATTCGAAAGACATTTGTACTTTTCATATAAGTTTCTATAATGGTATTTCTTGATTTTATGGTGTAGTCAAAGTCATGTCCCAACTTTGGAGATATTCTTAGAGTTAGTCTTTGGTAGATGGTGTGGATTGTTGTTTTGAATTTTGTTCTTAAGACGTGGACACTACTTTATTTGGGTTATTGCTTTCTGGATTTAGTTTTGACTTACAAACTTCATTTTATTATTTATCAAACTCCTTATATATAATGGGTTATCTTTCACATATTTCTTATTTTACTGTGCTTATAATAAAAGGATAAGGGTTTATCTCAAACCTTGGTAGGCTAGGGGTGCTTATCATAGCCTAGGTCCCGATTCAGGTCGTAACATTCTATTTTCCTTATGTATCAGGCGTGCATTTCCATATGCTTAGTACATTCTATCCAAAACACCCCAGATTTTGGCCCTTGAAAATTTCTTGAGCCTTGAGCTCACTGCCTTGGATAGACTTGATCCCATGAGTCATAGGGTGTCTTGACAGGTCATGTGATCCAGTCGTAAGGTGTCCAGTGGATGTTTTTGAGTTTCTATCCTGGTTATGACTTGGTAACACTAGTCGTAAAAACTCATAATGAGTCATAACAATCAAATCCTAGGATGCCCAGTGTTTACATTATTTGGTTTCACTCTAGTTATGAGTAGGATCTTATGAGTCGTAAGGTCATGTTATGAATTGGTTGGTTGAGTGTAAGGTCAATAATGTTGGGGATCTTGGAGACTGTCCCAGTTACTACTCGTGGTGACGATTCGTAAGGTAATGTTACAAGTAGATGGATGACTCGTAAACAAAGACGATGCTTATCTAGCTTTTAAGTTAGGGGGAAATTTAGACATTTCCCATTTAAAAACCTTTAGACCCATATCCACAGAAAACTTTTGGGGCATTCATTCAACAATTTAACAGATTAAACACTCTCTTTACTCTCTCTAAATCCTCTTAAGCAAGTCAAGCTAGGGTTTTACCAATTTGGTCATCTAAGGGCCCAAGAGTCGATTTCTCTCCTTAAATCCTTATGATTTAGGCATATGACTCTTCCCTCATTGTTAATTTTGTAAAAGCATGTGATTTAAAGTTTTGTTCACGAGTCATTGGCATGAGTTTTGAAACAAGGGTTGAGGGCTTTGAATGTATATTGTTGAATAATGTTTTCCCATGGTTTAATTATGATCTTCCATGATTTATTTATAGGTTTTTCACATGTGGGTGCATGGAATGGTGATTTAACTAAGGGGTCATAGTTAATCCCCAAATTGATGATTTTTTCATTAATCATGGCTTGATAATGTATGCCCTCAACATGTTTGTGAAATTGTGAATGAGAATAATCTTGTCGTAAGTTTGAATTATGCATTGAACTAATGCATTGGTATAAGAGGGTTAATAAATGTGAACGACTTTACGAAAGCCTTAATGGCCATAAATTAATTTAGATTGTAACCTTGTGGTTTGATTTTCTAAATGGGTTCGAGTCCCAAATGTTGAATTAATTTGATATCCTTATTTAGACAATGGGTTCGAGTCCTAAATTGATGAGATTAATGTTAAGGCATATTATATGCTTGCAAGTGGATTGGTATGATGATACCCACGGAGTGCCTATATGTATAATGGGTTAATAAATAGTGATGTATATTAAATGTTTTAAATTGGTCTTAAGAGCGGGATGTGTAATCGGGCCATGAAAGTGGAGGTCCCGAAGAACTAACACTGGAAACTATGCTAGCTAGTCCAGGTGTCTAACTGACCAAGAGGTTCGAGTCCACTGTATTGAATATATGAATGGGGGGTTCGAGTCCCTCATTTTGTATACATTGGTGCTTAAGTCTCCTTAAATTATGGCGGGAGATTCTAGTCCCCCATAAAAGCATATACGGATATGGATATTCTCTTGTTCATGCGATTACATGCATTAGAGCCCTTCCAGCTAGGGGAGAGCTGGGCTCATATAGTCCATAGGTGCCTTGTTTTATGACAGTTATGCTACATAGTCCAGGTTAAGATTTTTGAAGTTCATGTTAAGCCTTACTCTTTACCCCAACATGTGGTATTATATATATATATATATGTGTGTGTGTGTGTGTGTATGCTCATGTGATATTATGCATTGAATGTTGTATTGTTTTTTAACTATTATCGTGGAATTATTTTGTTCCTCTATCCCTGAGTTATATGCTAACACTCAAACCGCTAATCATCCCGGATGTTGTATCCCTATGTGATACAGAAAATGAACATACTTCAACATCTCCTGCTCAGTGACTTGGATTCGGGATCAGCTAGTGAGTCATATTGATGTGATGAGCTTTCGTCCTTTGGAAGGCCCTATTTCATATTGTAGTTTCCTTTTTATCTGTTGATTATCTCTTTGGATATAGGTTTTGGATATTGTTGGGGTATTTTCTGACATTTTATTGGCTTTCGACTTTTTAGAGGCTTTGTCGAATTACTATAGACTTGGGTGGTTTGGTTGATTATTTGGTGACGGATGGTTGTTCGGGTACCTGTGGTTGGTATAGACATATCATGAATTATCATTAGTTCTATTATACACTATCTTATTATATGTTCGGAATTCATCTGACATTTGGGGAAGTTGCCTTGGTTTGGTTAAGCGAAGGGGGTGATCTCTGGTCTATGTGGGACTTGAGATACCTTTCACGACCAAGCCCTAGTTTGGGTAGTGACAAAGGTGTTATCCGAGCCTAGGTTCATAGTCAATTAGGTGTCCATAAAGATGTGTCAAGTATAGTCTCTTTTATGAGTATGTAGCATGCTATACTTATAAGGAAGAGGCTATGAGACATTTAAGAATGTTTTCTTTTCTTGTTATCTTAATTTTGGGCTATAGAGTAAGGTCTTGGATCTGTCTAATTTTTATTTATTTATCTTTCAGATCATGCCTTTAAGAAGATTTGATGTCCATGAAACTTTTTCCATCCCGTCTGAGGACAATGTGGACGGAGATCATCTAACTTTTGGGGTTCAAACTCAGTCAAGGGTCGCTACATCTGAATATCCTTATAGAGTCCCACCTGTCCCCACCGATCCTACTCTGAAGAGCAGCACTCATATTCATTCGCCTCAAGGGGAGGTTGCTAATGCTGAGTTCTGTTGCTCCATTAACCTATTGACTCAGTTAGCGATGTCTCAGTCACAACAGTTGAGTTCTGCTGGTGCTACTATGGTTTTGTCTGAGTCCATCAAAGTTGGTTAATTTATGAGGTTGCATCCTTTGATGTTTACTATTTCTAAGGTTGAGGAGGATCCTTAAAGTTTCATTGATAAGATAGAGAAGATCTTTCAGGTTATGCATGCTTCGGAGGTTGAAGGTGTAGAATTTGCTACCTATCAATTAAAGGATGTGGCATACCAGTAGGACGAAGAGTGGGAATAGTTGTGAGGCAATGATGGTGATTCTTCCTTATGGGATTATTTCTCTAGTGCATTTCTGGATAGCTTATTTCCCTTGGAGTTGAGGGAAGTAAAGGTGGAAGAATTGGTTTACATAAAACAGAGAAGAATCACAGTAAAAAAGTATGCCTTGAAATTTCATCAATTTTTCCAGTTTGTTCCTGAGTTGGTATCTAGCATGAGGGCCAGGATGAGAAAGTTTGCTTCTGGGTTGTCCCGAGACTTGATACGGGAGAGTAAGGCTACCTTGTGACACAAGGATATATATATCTCTCGGCTTGTAGTTTATATGCAGCAAGTTGAAGAAGAGAAAAAAGAAGCAAGCTAAGACTGGTGAGAGGTAGAGTAAGAAATACCAATATTCAAAATAGGGTGAAGGCCAGTAATGGAGTGGAAAGTGGTTTAAGAAGAAGAGATGGGGAATTTTTAACTCCTATTCGACGGCTAGTGCTCCCTACCCAAATCCGTCTGGTGACCAATATTTTTAAGGTGGTGATTTTTCTAGGGAACAAGGTACCTAATCTTAAGCCAGTGGGGCCTAATAAACTTTATTATAACCTCCCTGTATATTTTTTGGTCAATTGTATATTGGTTTCTATGATGAAAGAAGGGATAAGTGTTTCAAATGTGGTCAGCCAAGGCATATTCTTAGAAACTGTCTCCTGGGTAAGGTTGCTTTTGGGGCAATCAAGGTTCTGATTGCCTTTTCATTAGCTCCTGCACCAAATGGTGCACCATCTAGTTCTGACACTGGTCAAAACCAAATCTATGCTCTCATTAGTTATCAGGAGTCCGAAGCATACCTAATGTCATTACTGGTATGCTGAAACTCTTCTCCCGCGATGTGCATTATTTACTTTATCTAGGGTTCACTCTTTCTTATGTGACCCCATTTGTGGCTGTGCATTTTGGTTTTGGTCCTAAGTGTATTTCGGACTATCTGTTTCTACCTCGGTGAGTGACTCTGTGGTGGCTAGAAGTATCTATAGGGGTTGTGTGGCATCTTAGTATGGTAGGGAGACTTTGTGGACCTGTTTGAATTATACATAGTTGATTTCAATATCATATTGAGGATGGATTAGTTGCACTCGTGCTATGCATCTCTAGATTGTTGAACTCGTAAGGTTACTTTTAAATTCCTAAATGAGCTGGCCATTGAGTGGGAAGGGTTTTATCTAGTGCCTAAAGGGATATTCATATCATATCTTTGAGCCCGAATGTTGATTTACAAGGGATATCTCTATCATTTGGTTCGAGTTAAAGATTCTAGCTCGGAGGGTCTTTTCTTATAATCTATCCCAGTGATGAATAAATTTCCCAAAGTTTTTTCTTATGATCTTCCTGGTGTTCTTCTGAGAGATTGATTTTAGGATTGATCCTTTCTATACACTCGTCCTATCTCTATTCCCCCTATAGAATGGCTCCAACGGAGTTAAAGGAACTTAAGGAACAACTAAAGGATCTTTTAAATAAGGGTTTCATCCGTCCTAATGTGTCTCCGTGGGGTGCACCGGTATTGTTCGTGCAGAAAAAAATGGGTCCTTTCTTATGCATATTAATTACCGACAATTGAATAGACAATTAAATAAAGTGACAGTAAAGAATAACTATCCACTTTCAAGCATAGATGATTTGTTTGATCATCTTTAGGGTGCTAAGTTCTTTTCTAAGATCAATCTTAGATCTGGGTATCATCAGTTAAAGATTAGGGAAGTAGATATCCCTAAAACTTCTTTTCGCACTTGGTATGGACATTTTGAGTTCTTGGTCATGTTTTTTGGGTTAACTAATGCCCCGACATCATTCATAGACCTGATGAATAGGGTTTTTTGTCAGTTTTTGGATTTGTTCGTGATTGCCTTCATTAATGATATTTTGGTATACTCTAAGAGTAAAGAAGATCATGCTGATCACCTCTGCCTTGTGTTGCAGACCCTAAAGGATTAACATTTATATGCTAAGTTCTTTAAGTATGAGTTATAGTTAAATGTTGTAACTTAACTGAGTCATGTTGTGTCTAGTGAGGGGATCATTGTGGATCCTCAGAAAGTTGCGGTGGTTAAGAAGTGGCCTAGACCCACGACTTCAACTGACATTTGGAGCTTATTGGGTTTATCTGGTTACTATAAGAGGTTTATGGAAAGTTTCTCTTCTATAGCTACCCCATAGACTAAGTTAACTTTGAAGAAGGTGAAGTTTTTGTGGTCTGATGCTTGTAAGGGTAGTTTTGAAAGTTTGAAGGATAAGCTGACTTCGGCCCCAACCTTGACTTTGACTGAAGACACTAATGGTTTTGTGGTCTATTGCAATTTGTCCCATATGGGGGCTTGGTTGCATTTTGATTCAGCACGGCAAGGTGGTAGCTTATGCCTCTAGATAGTTGAAGGTGTATGAGAAGAATTATTCGACTCATGACTTGGAGTTGTTAGCTGTGGTTTTCTCTGTGAAAATCTGGCATCACACTATTTGTGTTGAGTGTATGTGGATATCTTTTCTAATCATAAGAGCCTGCTATACATGTTCACTCAAAAAGAGCTAAATCTCAGGCAAAGGAGGTGGCTTGAGCTACTCAAGGATTATTATATAAGTCTTCTTTACCACCCAAGTAAAGCTAATATAGTTGTTGATGCTCTTAGCAGGATATCCATGGTGAGTCTAACTCATGTGGATGAGGATAAGCGGGAATTGGTGAAGGACATTCACCGTTTAGCTACTCTTCCAGTTCGCCTTTTGGACTCAAAGATAGTGGTGTGTTTGTGCAGAAGGTGGCATAGTCATCTCTTGGTATTAAAATAAAAGAGAAGCATGTATTATGTAATACTTCGTATGTTTATATTTTAGCCCAGCCGCTAGTGCTTTCTTAAGGCACTTAGAACCTAAAAATAAGACTAAGTGTTGAGAGACTTAGTCACATTTGACTCCCTTTAACTTCAAGAATTTTTAAGTTGACCTTCCGAGATCTGAGACAATGGTTTTTGAGTTGATTACTATTCAAGGGGTGTAAGTAGCATGTCGTAGGTAAGTTTCAGGTTTTTTGGATGAGGTTTGAACCACGTTTGAATTTTTTAAACAAAAGCTCACCGCGATTGGACCTCGTCACTGTGAGTATAGCGATGGAGGAGTCACAGCATCGTGGTGAAGAGAAAATTGGCAATTTTCTGGTTCTAGTAAGTCACCGCGATTACACTGTGTCGTGGTGAAAATCGTGATTACAACATTATCGCATCGCAGTGAAGGTCTGAACTGGGTTTCAGTTGCGAATTTTAATTTCCCAAGGGTAGTGTTGTCAATTGCCCCCACCCCAAGTCGTGAAAACAGAAGATTTAACCCTATTCTAAGAAGAATATACTCATTCCTCACAAAACTTTCTCTCCAAGAAACCCTAAAGCTTCAACTTTAACTCTAAGAAATCCAAAGTTTCACCATTCTTTTTTCAAGATAACTAAGAATTAAAGTTTTCGGGTTCAAGAACTTCAAGAAGAAGCTTCAAGAACATCATTAGGGATTCAAAGTTCAAGCTTCTACATCCAATAAATCAAATGAGGTATGTGGGGTTATGAACAAGGATACTTCTTTCATCCTTACGCCCAAAACTAATTTTTAAAGTGAATTTACATGAAATTATATGATTTGCAGTCTAGGGTTTATACCCATTTATTATTATTTGAAGATTTTGATGTTACAAGTGATTAAATGTTGAATTGCATCTCTACTTTTTCATGTTTATGCGTGTGACGTGATTCTATATACATTGAGAATTGAATTTCACTATCTTGACTAGAATTGTTAAAGAAATTCAAGATTTTGATTATTGAGCATGACTTTGTGATAATTTGACATGAGTTTGAAACATGGGTTATTAAGCCCTAGTTTGAATATTGATATTTCAAGTAGAGTATGCTTTTAGGCACCCTATGATTAGTTTATATTCCAATTTTGAACAAGATTTGATCTTTTGATCATCAACTAAGATATGGAATCCACTTTATAGTTTTGATTGTCGTTTAAAGTAAACAGATGCATAACTAGTTTTCATTGTAAACCCTTATGTTAGTTTTAAAGCGGGTTTCCTGTAGAATGAACATACGAATTAAAAGGAGTAGTATTTAGCATCGAGTTGGGCATGTGTGCTAGTTCACATGCCCCAGAACTACGAGCCAACATAGGTAGAAATTCAGATTATTCCCATTTATATGGATGCAAATACAGATTGCGATCACTCAGCTTATGTTGTACTCCTTGGAAAGAGTATGACACCTCTCCTCAACGTGAGGTTTTTCCCTTTGGGGAACTAGATGTTGGACTCCATGATAGCTCACATAGTTTATGTCAGTTAAAAGAACCTCCCTAACAGAAAATAATAACAAAAAAGCTTTTAGAAGAAAATCCCTAATTTCTAAGTCCTAATACAGAATAACAGAATGACTTTTAGAAATTAAGTGTAAAGGCTCACAGTTTTACTCAGTTATTATTTTACATAATACCTTAACTATGAGACTTTTAGCTTTCATTTTATAGATGATAAAGGTGAGTCCTTTTACTCTTAGCCTGCATGATTTGAAAATAGACTTGACTTCAGTCCTACTTATTCCACTAATAGAAAGAGTAAAAGTACAACTTTTAGAACTAAGTGTGGTGGCTCACAAAGATTGTCTTTATGCATTACTACAGTATGTTATATTTTGCATTTTTTACATTATTCAAGCCAATGTGATCCATTACACTCAGCATGCATCTCTTTACAAGTTATATGTACATTCAGTTAATGTTCTACTTATGCATTCGTCCCCATATGATCAGAACATTCTAAAAGTACAGATCCACATATACGTTTATGTGCTACATTATTTAATAATGTAGGTTTAGGTGCTCAGTTCCAATAGCGTGATTGACCACGAGCATCTTTATCTACATCCCAACAGTTGATGAGTCCTCATAGTTTGGGGACCAAGTTATTTAGATTTCTAGCTTCATAGAGTATTTTATTTAGTTGTTTTCAGTCAGGTCAAGTCAACTGGGGGTCTGTCCTAGTCAGTTTTTAGTTAGTAGTGTTAGAGGCTTGTCTAACTATTATATACATTTTCGTCTTACAGTGTTGGTTGTTCAGATTTACTAGTTAAGTACTTTCTGACATTGTGTTCATTTAAACTCAGTCCAGTTCAATCAGTATTTCAGTATTTAGTGTTTTGCATGCTTATATTTGGAGTACCATGTGACATCTTGAGACCCATTTTTAGGGTGTTACCTATTAGATCCTATTTTATGAAGATTAAAGGAGATGTTGGTCAGTAGAAGATGATGGCCTTCGAGATTGGGGGTTATGGTATCTTGAGGTACCAAGGGAGGTTTTGTGTTCCCAATGTAGATGGATTGAGAGAAAGAGTCTTAGCTAAGGCTCATGAATCAAATTATGCCATTCATCCTGGTTCGACGAAGATGTATCATGATTTAAGGAAATCTATTAGCAGAATAACATAAAGCGCGATATAGTCAACTTTGTGGCTAAGTGTATAGTGTCAGCAAGTGAAGATGGAGCACATGAGGCCTGGTGGTCTACTTTAAGAAATTGAACTATTGTTGTGGAAATGGGAGGTAATTAATATAGATTTCTTTATTGGCCTTCTGCGGTCATGAAATCAGTGTGACTCCATTTGGATCATCGAGGATAGGATGACTAAGTCTGCTCACTTTCTGCCAGTGAGGACTAATTATTCTATCGAGGACTATGCAAAGTTATTCCTTAGGAGGTCATGAAGTTGCATGGTGCACCTGTATCGATTATATCAAATCATGGTACTCAGTTCTCATCGCATTTTT
Source organism: Capsicum annuum (assembly GCF_002878395.1). Taxonomy (NCBI): domain Eukaryota; kingdom Viridiplantae; phylum Streptophyta; class Magnoliopsida; order Solanales; family Solanaceae; genus Capsicum; species Capsicum annuum. The sequence goes on from NC_061115.1 coordinate 193,724,847, forward strand.
GTCACTCTTTTCAGAGTGGGTTGGGGCCTAAAGTGAGCCTTAGCACCGCCTTTCACCCACAAGTGGATGGGCAAGTGGGAAGAACCATTTAGATTTTGGAAGATATGTTGCGAGCTTATGTAATTGACTTTGGTGGTAGTTGGTTTGACCACTTGACTCTCATTGAATTTTCCTAAAACAATAGTTACCATTCTAGTATTGTTATGGATCCGTTTGAGGTATTGTATGGTAGGAGGTTTAGATCTCCTATTGGATAGTTTGAGGTTGGTAAGGTGGAGATGTTTGGCCCAAATTTGGTTCACCAAGCTATGTAAAAGGTGAAGGTGATTTGAGATAGGCTTAAGACCGCTCAAAGCCACCAAAAGTCCTACGCCAATGTAAGGTAGAGAGATTTGGAGTTTGAGGTTGGAGATTAGGTGTTCTTGAAGGTGTCTCCTATAATGGGAGTAATGCAGTTCGGAAAGAAGGATAAACTCAGTCCCCGATATGTTGGCCCATACTTTGTTTTGATAAGGGTTGGTAGAGTTGCATATGAATTGGAATTACCCTCGAGCATGAGTTTCATTCTCCCGGTGTTCCATGTGTCCATGTTATAGAAGTGCATGTGCGATCCTTCATTGGTTGTTCCCTTAAAGAATATTTATATTTCAGATTCCCTGTCTTATGAGGAGGTCTTGGTAAGGATGTTGGATCGGCAAGTCCATTGGCTTCAGATGAAGGAAGTAGATTCAGTAAAGAATCTATGGCAGAACCAAAAAGTTTGAGGAAGCTATGTGAGAAAATGAAGAGGACATAAAGTTCAAGTATTCATTCCTATTCCCTATTCCAGAAATTCGTGCTTAAGGTATGTATGTATTCCTGACATCTTTGTTAAAGGAAGATTGAAAATTTCCTTTGTATTTTGTTTTCTGTCTTAAAGGTAAGAGTAATGATGTATGAGTTTTAATCGTGCTAGAAATGCCTTGTCTTGTTATCTGAGGATAAATGATCCTAAAGGGGGGGGAGACAGAAACACCTCGAATTTTGTCCCTTGAAAATTTCTTAAGCCTTGAGCTTATTGCCTTGGTTATGACTTGACCCCACGAGTCGTAGGGTGTCCTGACGAGTCATGTAACCCAGTCATAACATGTCCAGTTGATGTTGTTGAGTTTCTATCCTGGGTACAACTTGGGAATAGTAGTCATAAAGACTTGTGATGAGTCGTTAGGACGAGTTGTAATGATCAAATTGTAGGATGCCCAATGTTTACCTTATTTTGTTCTACTCTAGTTACGAGTAGGAATAATAACAACTATCATTCCAGTATTAAGATGGCTCCGTTTGAGGGTCTATACGGAAGGACATGTAGATATCCAATTGGTTGGTTTGAAATAGGTAAAACCGCGCTAGTAGGGCCTGACTTAGTGTTTGATGCTTTAGAGAAAGTTTAGATGATCAGGGAGTATCTTAAGGAAGCCCAGAGCCGACAGAAATCATATGCATATGTGAGGAGGAAAGATATTGAGTTTGAGATTAGTGATTTTGTATATCTGAAGATCTCTCCCATGAAGGGAGTAAAGAGGTTTGGTAAGAAGGGGAAGCTTAGTCCCCGACATGTTGGCCCTTTCAGAATTTTGAGCCGCTTCGGAAAGGTGGCTTGTGAGCTTGAGTTGCCTGCAGACTTAGCATCAGTGCACCTAGTATTCCATATATCCTTGTTGAAAAAGTGTATTGGTGACCCATCTGAAGTTGTTCCCTTAGAAAGTGTAGATGTTCAGAACAGTCTTCATACGAGAAAATTCCAGTTAAAATTCTTGATCGACAAATTCATAGACGAAGGAACAAAGAAGTTCCTCTAGTCAAAGTTCTTTGGCGAAATCAGTCTATTGAGGGATCCACTAGGGAAGAAGAAGTGGATATACAGACCAAGTACCCTCATCTTTTCTCTGCAAACTCAGACTCAGCTTAAGGTAACAACCTTCATAGAATTTCTCTTTTCCATACTCAGTTTCAGCTACATATCATTCTCATGTCAGTCATGCATTAACAGAACCAATTCAGTCATGAATCATGTTTCAGACTCAGTTATGTTCTCACATTTTCATTATGTATATTCAGCATGTAAGCTCAGTTCCTTAGTGTTTTTAGCTTAACCAGTCTCATTCGAGGATGAATGTTCCCAAGAGGGAGATATTGTAATACCCCAAAAATCCAAACCAATGCTAGAGTCATTTTCAAGCTCATGCATAGTAAATTATTGTTCTTTAATAGTTTTATGAGTTAGTTTGATGTATATTAGGGTCTTAAATAACTCCAAGCTATTAGACAAATCAAAATAACCCTTACCAATTGAAATTTTGATAAGAATGTTTCCTTAGTCAACTTCAAATGAGCATATCTTTTTCTCTACTCATAATTTTCCAGTTCAAGACCCACCAAGTTGTGGGAAATTGAATTAGCTTTCCAATGATACCAATTTCGCCCAAATCTAATATTCGTGTGAGAAATTATGGCACTTTTAGTGAAAGTAGTAGCTCAATACGAACAGCACCGCGTCGTGGTGACCCCAAAAATGGCATTCGTCCTTTTACAGTGTTCCATCACGATGAGCACCACGTCGCGCCGATGGATCATTTCACAATTTTCATTTTCCAGTGAGGCATCGCGATGATGCCACGTCGCACCAAAATGCCAGTTCAGAATTGTCCTTTCCAGTGGCATAATTTGATAGCACCACGTCACGCCGTTGGACAAAATGGGGATTGCCCTTTTTCTAGTGGAGCAACACGATTGTACCGCATTGTACTGGGTGTCAAAATTAGGATTTCCAGTTCTGAGTTTTAATTTTCCTAAGGGTTTTAAGTATTTTTCCTTCACCTTATTTAGTCCAAGCACGGGATTTAAGTCCCTAAATACCAGTTTTACATCACTTTTAATAGTTTTTCCCAAATTGAAATCACTCTCTCTCAAAAGAATAAACCCTAGCCTTCAAAATTCAAGATCAAATATCAAGAAATTCACCATCAACTCTCACGAATTTATCAACCCAGGTATGTTAAGTATTCATCCATGGGTTCCTTCCACCCATGAAGTCCAAGTATCCTTTATTAAATCTAAAATTGTGATCTTCCCAGTAATAATAATTTTAAATTGTGATTTTAACCATGAACCATGAATTGTAATTCTATATCATGTTTACTTGAAATCATTGTTTTTTATCAGACCCCACATGTTCTAATGTTATTATTCACTGATTTAAATCATGATTAAGTATTATTGATGTCGAAATCATACCATTACGCCAAGTTACATAATATTCCCATGATTAGTTTAAACTATGAATATCAAGTGTTTGATGAAATGCCTACAAAAATGAATATTTGATAAAAGCTTTCATGTTATGTCCTCCAAGCTTAAGTACTATTTTACTATTATTGCTATTGAGTTCTGGGGGTTATGAATGCCTAAAAACTTAGCTGTTTACCTAGTCTCAGTATCTTCAGAATAGTTTTAGAATATGTTATAAGTATTATCAGTTCAGTCAGTCATCAGAATCAGTTAAACTTAGAACAATTCAGTTGGGAGTAGGATTTAGTACCGAGCGAGTGAAGGGATGGTGGCTTCTGCGTCAGATAGGAAGAGTCATTTGTAGTAGTCCCTGTACTCCAGAACTATGTATGTAGCATTGGATATAAGTAGTCTTTCATCAAATTAGGCTTGACTGCCTCGCAAGGGTCACCCGTCAGTTTAGGCTTGACACCCTTAGGGGTCATTTGGAAGAGTATATTGAAATGTTAATGCATGCATTAGTTTAATGTGAATTAGTAGTACCTAGTTTGGTATACCTTTTTACCCATAAGCATTACTAACACAAGCATTACTAATACACCATATTTTGCATTATTCTTATACACTCTACCAAACGACCCCTTAGTCCTTTGGGACAGTACATCAGTATTGTGGATCCACACAACCAGCATTAGTACCCATGGTATGGTACTAACACCCTTCTAATTAGGGTTACAGGTTGGACTCCGATTAGCTCAGATGGGTGCATGTCGATTAAATGATACCTCCCACAGTCTCAATCTAGTAATCAGTTCAGTAATTCAGTTTCAGAAACTTGACCATAGCATATAGATATTAGTGATTTAGTTATCAAATTTTAGTATTTCAGTATTTACAGATTTTACTAAGAACATGTTATATGCTTGGTCATGCATCCTCAGTACTTACAGATTTCACGTATCCTCAGTATCTATAAATTTCATGCACTTTATTCAGTACTTCATGTTATATATATATATATTTAGATAATGAATATTCATGTTCATGAAACCATGCATATCATCCTACCTCATTTAGCATACCAGTACATTCAAAGTACTGATCTCATACTCTTTTCTTGCACTATGATGTATTATACCATAGGTTGAAACACTCAGTTCCAGATCGCGCCTAGATTTTTTAGACTATCAGCCATGGCAGTGGTGAGTCCTCATATTTCGAGGACATGATTTACTTAATTTAGATTAATTTAACCATTTTTGTCATTTCCATTCAGTCGGAGGTAGTTGGAGGTTTGTCCCATCAGCTCCTCAGTCAGTCAGTAGAGGCTTTTCAGACTATTTTAGATAGTTAGTCAGTTTCTCAAATTTCAGTTGTCATTGTCAAACATTTTATCAGTATTATCAGTTATGCCTTATAGATTTTATCATATTTATGACTTAAAACCTTATGACATTCCTCAGTTAAATTCTATTTATGTTATGTCATTATTAGTTTTACTTTGTGCTCACAGCAGGTACCAGCTTATGGGTTAGCTTATGGTTCCTCAAAACTGTAAGCACCGTATGGCGCTCAGGGTGTACTCTCAGGGAATTAGATGTACTTTTCTTTAAGAGGATATACGGAATTAGTAACCCCTTTATTTCATATCCTAACTCATGCATTTGAGGTGTTCTCTAAGAAAACTATACAAATCTGAGCATTTTCTCAGTCTCCGCTAACTATGCCTTATTTTTATGGGAATACAAATAGTCAAGCTTAACTTCATACTGATCAAATTTTCTAGAAGAACCTACAAATATATATGTGATTGCCCACAATATTGAGAGGATCTAATCAATTCTTTTAATTATAGTTATTCAAAAGCATCCACTCTTGTTCATACAAGTCATGCATTTGAGCCAAGATATGATATGCTCCCATACCTCTTCTTTGAATCCTATAGCAGAATGACCCCAATGTTAGACGCTTGGGATTACTTATGGTTCTAAGCATTATTATAATTGTTCGAATATTGCATCACATGAGTGAATAGGTGTATAGTATATGTTGTGGTGGTAAGAAAGATTAGTAAGTCCATTCCATAAGATTGTACGTGTGGACTAAAGTTAGATGATAGGTTTGTCTAATGTTAATTATATTATATATTATTATGAATTTGGTGGACTAGAGTTTCTTGACCACTATCTAGTAGTTGAAGGTTGGTATAGTATTGGAGTAGTTGAGTGGCTGTCCATGATTAATGTTAGACTCTATGGACCCATTTGACCATAAAATTTTGTTCATTTTTTTTTCGAAAAATTATTTCACTTTAGTGAAAATTCGAGTGTTTGGCTATTAAATTTTAAATCCAATTCCAAATTATATTTGGAAAAGTAATAAACAAGTTTTACTAATTTTCACTTTTTTCCAACTTCAATTTCAACTTTATTTGTTGTTACAAATGACCCATTTTTTTATTTTTACAAAAATGCCCTATTAATTTCATCCAACAACCGGTGTTAAATGCCTAACTACCACTTTGCCTACTTCTTCCTACTTCCATCGATAAAGACCTCAAAATTGAAGGCAACTTTAAATTATTTCTTCTTCCTCAAAATCTCCTCATGATACAATGGAAGCTTAATCCATCCATTCTTGCGACTCTTTATGCAACACCAACAACAAAGGCAATATTATTGTTTCGTATTACATTTGGTTGTTTCTTGTAGGTAAATTAGTTAAGTTGGGCATTTTTGATAGTTTCTGAAAATTGGGGGTACAAAATTATATTTCAAAAAGTCTTTCAAAAAGTCTACAAAATTTTTTTTAAAAAGACATGGCCAAACACAACTCCAACTTCAACTCCGATTCTAAAAACTTTTAATTTTCATAGCCAAATGCCTACAAAGTTTGAATTGTGGTTGCTAAATAAAATAAAGATAGTGACTATACAGGGATGATGGTATTAGTTTTATACAATGGATCTAGTAGGGTGACCTACCATATGCACGAATTTAAGTTGATGATCTTCCTAGTGATTGTAGTGGTACAAGTTTGAGTCTTATGTGATCACTATGTGCAGTAGTTAGTTATGGAGTAATATCATAGAAGGGAATCCTATCTCAGGTTTTGTATCTTTTGATATAGTCTTTTAGAGGGGCTTTGTATCTATGTGTATAGAGGTACCCTGACAGTTAGAGTAGGATGAGGTGGCTTAGTTTAGAGTATATTGAGAATATCCAGAAACATAGAAAGGTTGCACTAATCTAAGGGGGAGATGATAGAGGGTAGAAGCAGTCAGGTTTTGAGATTCGAGTAGAAAGGTTAGTGAGTTCTAAAGAAGAATTAAGAAAATGTATAGCCTTATTCCTATCTTAACATCTTCAGCATGCTCTTATTAGTATGACCCTGTAATCATGTCTTACATGTTAGCACCATGATCATACTTCTTACTCATTCACTTCATGAAGATTTATGCATATTCTCAGTTCTATTTTTCCTAGCATAAGAAGTAAATGTCTCTCCTAACAATGCTCTAGAAATTCTAGTCCCATTTATTCAACTCATGACCCATGTAACCATTATTTCTCAATAGGTTCAGCTCCATGAACTCATGATACACCATTAATGACTTGTGAAATCACATTATGACATGTATGTACTCAGTTTATATCTTTCTTACAAATTCATGCCTATAATACTCTATTTCTCAAGCCTTAGTTAATTGTCAAAGTTATGTATAATACTCCTTCCCACTTTAGGTCCTTAGGTTCTAGCCCTTCAGTTTTCCCCTTTTTTGATAGTAGTGATGTAATACCCCGAGACTACCCTCTGAACATCACATGGTGCTTAGAACCATAAGTGATCCCAAGCTAACCCATGATACTGGCTCATGAGCAACTGAATAAATACATTAAACTGGAGATAATACGTGGAAGAGCTTTCATTAGCTAAAATTGTTCAATACAAAGCTGTTTGAAATAATTACATCACTGGATTATACAATAGAAAGATAAAACTGAATATATTAACTCTGACTGACTATCTTTGAATCCCTTACTAATACTGACTATAGGTTGCCACGACATGACCCCCAACTATCTCTAATTAATAAAACTAAATAAAACATATAATATTGGAACTATAGTTGACCCGAGCCTTGAATCAAGGGAAAACATCACCTGCTGGATGGAAGCTGTGAACTGTTTGACCATGTTGTATGAGCTATAACTGGTACCTACATTATGAAACAATGTAGCCACAAAAACCTATATATGGTTAACACTTCTGGAATATACTAAGTAAGTGGGGGTGAATGCAATAAGTAAAATTGAATCAATCATAATCTTAAATCATGCATGCTAAGTGCAAGTAGACACACCAAGAGATTGAAATAAATTGAAATCTAAAATATCATAAAACATTAATAATAAAGCATAATCTGATAAACTAGGTGAGTCACTACACTTAGTTTCTAAAATACTCTTTTCAATGGGAGATTCTCGTAACAGACATAAACCATGCGAGCCATATGGAGTTTAATGACTCAAGCCCTTATTGAGAATGGCATGATGACTTATATCCTCATTGCAACGGCCTAATAAACCTTGCTGGGGTATAAAGGAAAACTGTGGTGATCACTCTAACATGTTCGATTGGACAAGCTAAATAATAAAACTGAAATAACTTGCAAAATTTCTTAGGCTTTGGACCTTTTTGACTTGGTACGACTCAAGGGTACCATTCGTACCCTTGGATACACGTTGAGGGATGTCTAGGTTGCTCACTTATACACTAGGAAGTATGTTTAGTTTGGGGTCTATCCAAGATACAACTCAATAAGGTATGACTCATATGCTTAGATATGAGGGATGCAATGCAAAGTCGTATAGTACTTGTGGTTTGTTCTTGTGGAAACTTTCCAAGGTACAAGATGTGGGTACAAGTTTGGTGTACCACTAATACCCTAAGGTATAATTAAGGATGATGGAGTTGTATAGGAACCAGCGTGTAGGGTCTTGCCAAGGTCTTGGGTACGAGTTGGAGTGCCACTCGTACCCCAAGGTACGGATGACATGGGTTAGTCATACCCTACATCATGGCTTGTTTTAATTTTAAGTCAAGGGTAGTTCTAACATTTCCTACCCTCAAAAACCTTATGTCTCCATATTATATACCCCTTGGTGGCCTCTGATAACACTTGTTAAAGGATCAAAACACTCCAACTACATTCTTTAAACACTCTCTTGGAGATTGGAGGCTAGGGTTTCTACATGTGTTCTTCAAAGGTCTCAAGAGTCATGTTTCTCTTAAGAATATTCTTATATAAGGCATGTAATACTTCCATCATTGTTATTTCCAACTAAACTCATGATTTGATGTATTTTAAACATTGATTTGTGAAATCATAAATGGTGGTTTTGAAATAATATTGAGGGTCTTGATGCCTATTGGTTGATATTGGTTTAAACTATGTTTTTACATGTTTTTTTAATGGTTTGCACATGTGGGTGTTGGTTGGTTATGTTTTAACAAGTGGGTCATGAGTAACCCTAATCTTACTGGTTTATGCTTTGGTTTTTGTTCTTGGTAAAGGTATGCCCTCAACATGTTTGATAAAATGCCTAAAAGGATGTTTTTATTCTATTATTGAACTTTTAATGGAACTATTGTATGGTATCATTTGGTAATGTAACCCTAAATAGATTTGGATGGTATTTTATGGTTTAAATAGTTTGAATGGTATAAATGCTTTAAATGTTTGAAACAGTCTAAAATGGTTTAAATGGTGTGATGGTAAAGGGGTAAGGTTTTTGTGGTTATGGTTGGTCTAAATGAACACCTTGTGGGGTGCATAGGAATCCCCCAAGTGAATGAAATAATAAATTGGTTGGGACAATGGGTGTGTCTTAATTGAACGTCTTTGTGGGGTACAACAGAATCCCCCAAGTCGTCATAATAATGAAATCCTTGTGGGCTACAAAGGAATCCCCCAAACTAATATGGTAATGAATACTTGTAGAGTACATGTGACCCCCCTAAGCAACTTAATAACGGAACACTTATAGGGTACATGGGACTCCCCCAAGTTAATTTGGTAAATGGGTACATGAGAATTCCTTTACCTTAAAAGGTTAGGATAAGGACAATATTTGTAAGTTATAGTCGGTATAATGATACCACTATTAATATCCTTGGTAACTAATATATTAAATAATGGATTGATTGGTTGGAAATGGTTTTAATTGGAAAAAAATGGTGGGGTGTGATATCTAATCGTGAATGTTGGAGTTCAATGAACGAATACTGGAAACTCATGTTAGCCGACATGAAGAGTAGGGCATGGCGACCCTTTTATGATACTACGAGGTACACGGGAATCCTCTGAGTACATTGTACATATGTATCATGACGGGTGAGGCATACTTAGGAATACCTTACTCTTATGGTATCACCGGTTCATACAACTACATGCATCGGGGCTTGTTCAAGGGGTTACACTGGAACCATATAGCTCGTGGGTGGTTACGGATGGTTAAGCTTCACATACTCAAGTTAATGGTTTTAAATGCATGCTAAACCTGGCTCCCTTTCCCAGCAAGGATATATATATATATATATATATGTATGATTTGTATGCATATGGATGGTTTAATTGGTTTTATTACTTGTAATTATTTTATCCTTATACTGAGTACATGATAGCATTCACCCACTAACCCATCTTTGGTCGGATGTATCCCCACACAATGCAAAAATCGACCATTCTACTCCTCCTACTTAGTGATCAGATTCAGGAAAAGCTATTGGATTGAAGTGGTGAGCTTTCATAGTTCAAAAGGCATCTATTTCATTTTATGAATTGCTTTATGTACTTTTGTCTTTCATAGACTTGGTTTATGACTATGTCAGGGGCATGTCCCGATTAGGTACTCTTCGGTTTGATTTTGAGGCTTTATATGGATAATTGTGGACTTGGATACGTAATGGATTGGTTATGTTACGTCTCTCTCTATATATACATTGGATTATTATTTTGGTTTGGGTTTATGGTTTTGTATGGTTATTAGTTGGCTTGGGATAGTTGGGTTCGATTATTGGGTGGATTAACTTGGTTGGGTTGGCCTCGAATATAGAATAATCCAAAAGTTACCATATGGTGGATATGCTATCTTGCTATATGTTCAGAGTCAATCCAACTCAGGGTACATATTGGTTTGTTGGTTTGGGAATCGAGGGCGGTCTTCGGTCCCAATTGGACTGGAGATTACCCATTGCGACAAGGCCCTGATTTGGGTTATATCATAGGCATATAGGTTGATCAGTCTGAAAACATCACATGCCACTATTTCTATCTCAAAATCTTGGATTCTTATGTGAACTTCATAGCTTTTCTGAAATCTCATATAAAATTAAAACTGTGATAACACTGCAATGCTATAAAAACTCAAGCTAGTAAACTTGAACTTCTTGTAAACTGAATACTCAATGCTCATATTGGAATCTTTTCTCATATCATAAAAATTTATGTAAAAATAATGAAATTTATCTCATAATAGCAATCATGTAAGTAGAAACATGAGTAAAGGTAAATTCTTTTGCATAGTGAACTTTAAATCACATGATAATGTCAGAATCACAAAAACATGAAAAAATGGGTATGAACCCTAATTTTAAAAAATCACAAATTCAATCGTAATATCAAAGATTTTTGGGTACAATGATGAAAGGTTGTACTTGTTCAAACCAACATATTTGAATTTCTTCAAGGAAAACTTGAATTGGATCCTTGGGAGTTTAACTTTCAGAAGAAACCCTAACTTCTTTCTCTTGAGAGTGGAGAGCAGAATAAGCATTTAAAAACTAACTAATGATAAGTAGAGAATATTTACTAGGTAATTTAAGTCGTGGGGTAGGGTTTGAGGTGAGAAAAAAACCAAAATACCCCTAAAGAAATAGTACAAAATTGTAGGAATTTCTCAGTTGACAACTACGTTGACAGCTTGTCAACTTAATTGTCAATCTCTAGCTAGATTTAGACATTTTCTAGTTAAGGTTGACGACTTAGTTGACAGTTTGTCAACTAGTTGATGACTTATCAACTTAGTCGTCACCTTCTCCAAATGATTTAAGGTCACTTTTGGTTAAGGTTGATGACTAAGCTGACAGCTCATCACCTAATTGACAGCTCATCAACTCAAGTCGTCACCCTCTGTCAAACAGACACTCCCAGGTAAAATGAGCATAACTTTCTACTCATCTATCAAATTAAGGTGAAATCAAATACATTGAAAAGAAGACTCAAAGATCTTTCATTTGGTTGGTCTTCATATCCTAAAATCTATATATTCTAGAAGTTACACTCGTTTAATGTTTACCCTTGTAGGGTCCAATACTAAAACTCAATCAATTCAAATGTTCTCAACTCAACATTGATCTAAATGCTTCCTATGGCTTAATCCCATTGAAAATTCTTTATAAACAATGTGAATGGCAATGAAATGTAATTATGGTTTAAAAATAATTGTTCTGATCCTTTAAACATATGATGACCAATTTGAAACTTAACTAGCAGTATGTGGGATATTACAATATCTCCCCCTTTGGATCATTTGTCCTTGAATAAAGATTGATATTCATATGAAAAGAATGTAGTTACTATCTTGAAACTGAATTTCTAAAATTGATTATGTATCGTAATTAGAATCACCTCTTCACAGGATACTGCCTTAGTTGATAGATATAGAACATGAACATATACATAGAAATTATATGGAATAATGTAAACATGACATGTCTGCTAATAAAGGATATTACTGAGCTAAAAAGATAAATTTATAACATGAAACTGATTTCTAAGATGACTTGATTGACTATAAAGAGCAGATTCATTTTGAAAGTTTAGAACTCAATTGAAACATTCATGATAAGATCGTACATATAGAACTTCGAGCAATAGTTAATGTGATGAAATTTCAAAGAGTTACTAAGAATGGAATATGAGTTCCTCAAACTATCCTTACCATAAATTCAAATAACAATTGAGAGGAAGAACTTTGGGTATCTAAGTATGGAATTATAATAAGGAATCACAACATGGCTACAACTCTATAACATATAGACATATAGAACATAAGCTCAGATAGGATTTCATGCCTTGGACAATGCAACTGTTAACTTTCAAGCTTAGCCATACTTCTCAAATACTCTCACAACTATACTTTTCCTCTTAAATACTTTACTTCATTTAATGCAACTTATAATATTCATATGGGTATATGTGACTACCCCAACCTAAGTCTGAGTCAAACTACATACTCTCACCATGTTCAAACCTAACTCAAAGCCACAAGGTAATACACATAACACCATAATACTAGTATAAACCATGGGATTCAGTATCCTATGTCTTTTCAGAGCTCTCATCTCAAGAATAATAATTCTTACCGCTTCAACAACTAACTTCGACCTCTTACTAGGATTCACTAGTGCACAATGAATTCATCCACTTATATACCAATATGACATCATGCCTATCATTATAACCATATATGAACTTCTAGGAAACCAACCCACCTAGGAATTTTTCCCATATTCTCTAATACCTCTATCATACAACTTTCATGCATTATCCCATGAAGAAATGCCTCGAATTCTCAACTAGATATAAAATATACCAAAGCTTTACCTCTGTTTTCCTTTACCCTTATAGCCTTAGATAAAACAAGCATACACAATCTTCCCTACTGAGGTTCATCTACTCTCTCTCATCTAAACAATTATTCCTACATTTTCATCACCACAATCTTGACATAATGTGCATCACTGAAATAATAGAACATGAGGGCCTAAAGCATGAGAGGATACTATACATAACTTTGACACTTAACTGAGGCTTGAAGAATAGAGTATCAAAGCCATGGATTTATTAAGGAGATCTTATGTTACACCCTAATTTTCTAAACTGGAACGCTACACGGTGCTTATGACCCCGAAGGACCACAAGCTAAACCATGACTGATATCTGTACCTATACACTGCATAATATACATATAAAATACGGAAAATATAAATAATAGGCCATAATGTTCAACTGAATAAAATATCTGACAAATCATAACATCCATAGGGGGTAAAAAATACCCAAAACAACTGAAGTCTGAAACAAATCTGAACTAAATCTGAAAGCCTCTAAATATTGTCCGAGTAAGGAGTTGAAAGAACATGTCTCCAACTAACTCCATAAACTGAAAGATAACCGAAGAAAATAAATGAAGTCAATTCATATCATCCTTAAATGAAGAGGACTCACTGCAACTCTGTATGCTGAAATGCAACTGCTACTGCTGACCTAGAACTCGTGGATCTGAACCTATGGTGTAACATAAAAGAAAGCACCATAGCACAAATACGTCAGTACAACTGAAAGTACTGAGTATACGAGTGAGGTAGGCTATATACAAAAGGGCTTACATGCATGAGCAGTGCTAACTGAATGACTAATATGAACGTGAGAGTACAAACATGCATACATAGTAACTGAGATTGCGAATACATGATATCTAGATCTGTACGCTACTACATGGTTTATTGATATCTAACATGACTAATACTAGGATTTCTGATAACATGGATGACTGTGTATAACAATCCTGAATCTGATGGAACTACCTAAGTTTCATACTGTAATTGAATTGACTATATCTGACAGTCCTGGTATACTAAAATCTGAAGAACTATCTGAGTTCTTTTACTGAGACTGAGATTGAAACTGTGGGAGGTAGTTGTCTAACCGACATGCCCCAAATACTCTATAATAGTTGAGCTAGGGTCCAATTTATGCCCTGATTGGAAGGGTGTCAATACCGTGCCACTGGTAAGGAAAAACTGTGAGTGACCCTTATCTGGCAGGTTACTCTAATGAGAATGGTGAGACCCTGGTCTGACCGGTCAAATCACCTCATCAACCCTAATCTGACAGGTTAAGATGTCTCAACCTATGCTGGCTAAGTAGTTCTGGAACACAAAGATGACAACTAAGAATCATACCCTTATCCGGCAGGTGAGTTCCCATCCTTGGGTTCACTAGGTGATAATTTCTACTCCCATATGAAGAGATCAAACATGATTAACTGACTGTACATGGACTGAGTAACTGACTTTTGTTGATTGATGGAATAGTACTATTATCTGAGAATTAACTAAGATCATAAGATTTCTGAGATTTCCTGAGTCACATGACTGCCTGAGTTCTATAGATCATCGCTTAACTGAGAGTATCATGATAACATGACATGATTCTAGGCACACAACTATATTTTTTTGGTACAAGTACCCCCAGGACTCGATGGAAGGAAACTGACACACATGACTGACTTGATCATAAGAATAGAGTCCACAATTCACAATATCATAAGTAGGGGATTTCATACTACACTTAGTTCTCAACATCTTATACATGGAAGGGGATGCGCAAAACATGTATATACTTGCATTGCTTCAATATTAGGCTCATTCCATATCACAATAATAACACACAACAATAACATGGAGTTCATGTGGAGTCATAAAGAATAGAACATGGGCTTGCCATTTAAGCACTATTAGGTCATAAAAACATGGTTTCTATCATTCTTGACATTTTATCAAACACCTTACATGCACAACTTTGGGCATAGGTGTACTTATCAATTTAACAATCTTAATCCATCCAAAATTCATGGGTTTCAACTAACCTACTCACATGCTTCATGAAAAACACATCAAGATACAACCTTGAATCCAAACAACAATCATCAACATGAATATAGTCATAACACAACAAGAAAATCAAAATTTATAATTTAAAACATGATTCTTGAGCTCCATGGATGAAAGGGATCCATGGATTAACACTACGCATACCTTAGTGATTGAATCTTGAAAGAGATCTAATGTTTCTGAAGGTTCTTGAAGAGATCCTTAGGCTTGCTTTTGATTTTTATTGACTAGGGTTTAGCCCTTTTGGGAGAGAATGTTCTTGTTCTTGAGGAGATGATCTTGAGAGGGAACCCTAATCTTGTGGCTGAGGGTGTATGAGAGAGCTTTTTGAGATGTTTAACTAAAGAGAATGGAAGATAATACGCTCCTTGAGGGTTATAAGTCATGGAAAGTGAAGGAAAAAGACTAAAATACCCTTACTAAACTGCTTTTCAGTTGCTGAAAATCTAAGGCTGACGACATTCTTGACAAGTCGACAAGCTGGTGATAAGTCATCACGAAATATCATCACAAAAGGATGAAATCTTGATTTTCTGGTTAAGGTTGACGACATTGGTGATAAGCCATCACGGGCGTGGCGACTTATCACAAAATGTCATCACTGGGGGTGGAAATCTTCCCAGGCCTAACGATATTAGTGATAAGTCATCACGTTTGTGATAGCTTATCACAAATGTCGTCACTCAGTTTCCCAGCCTGACATGCTGGAGTAAAATGGGCATAACTCCTTGCTCCGATATCGAATTTAGGTGAAATTAGTACCGTTGAAAAGTAATTCAATTATCTATCTGTTGGTGGGTCATTATATCAGAAATTCATAGAATAACGAGAGATATGATCATTTGAAGTTGACTATACCAATATCCTTCTCAAGAATTCAATTGGTAAGGAAATGTTTTGATTCGTCTATTAACTAGGACACTTTTGAGGCCTTAATATGAATCAACCTTGATCATAACACTACCAAAGCACTAAAAATTTATTACTTATAAGTTCGAAGCATGATCCTTAAATGTCTGAACTTTTGGGGTATTACATCTTATATGAGGAATGCATGACATAACAGAAATTTCACTGATCATTAAGGGTGTACCTTGAGTTTTGAGAACTTAACATACTTTGAGACATGGGTGCATACTTATCATAAGTTACTAAACATAAGACTAGAACTCATAGATTTATAAGGAATGACTCAAATCATAGAGTGAAGTTGTTACTTCTTTACTAGGAGCTGAGAATAAACTTGCATATGCATGAAGTGTATAAGCATTGGTCATAGGCATGGATTTATCACGCAAGACATAGATAGGGTGACATAGTAACTAAAATCCAAGGAAAGGAATACGCTAGAGTAAGAATGGATCATTATCTTATCATAACTCTTATTGACATATATCATAATCGAATTCTCAAAAATTGATTTGGTTCTTCACCCTATAATCCCCCCTATAGATCAAGAAAACATTTAAATCCTGTGAGCCTATTCCACATCCTCAAGACTAAGCCATAATTTTTTTACTCTAACAATCTACACTTAAATGCTCAATTCCCCCGGTTAATCTATATTTAGAACATACTAGCTTCACTCTTGGACACTCCTTTCATATATACCATCCTTAACTTTCTTTAGCTTCAATAATCATCGTCATAGACTTGAACTCTCTTTGCAAACATACCTATGTCTCTAAACATATAATCTACCATTATATTCTTAGCTTACTAATATCACACCTCTAAGCTTATATTTTTTCCTAAACCATAAGAATCTAAATTCATACCAAGAGGCTCAAAATCATTTATCCATAACTCCTTAACTTAGCTATTAAGAAGCCATATAATATATAACTAGCCTTCTTCCCGCTTAGAAAATCAAGGGTACTATATAAGCACACACGACACTTAATAATATTAGAAAATAATTCAACCACATACTATCTAGGGTACACCTCTACGTCATATCTATAACATCATACTTAATTGTGAATGAATGAACTTATATTCATGCATATACTATTTCAAGCCTAGTAGCTCACCTTTTATACAACTACCGTCGCTAACCCAAGCAATTGTTATTTCCACCTTGATGATCATCTACAATTTAATATTAGATTCTAGTACTAGACATGATGAACCAGAACCTCATGCACCATTTTTGCTTATCAAAACATCAAGAAACACTAGTCCACTAGAATCCCATAATAACAATAATTGATCATAATCGTATGGTCTATCTTATTATAATCAATTAGAACATACTCTTTTACACATCACTACTACTTACCCATCCATACATCTAAATTATATTCATAGATTTATAAGCATTAACCAATTTCCTTTTCATGACAACAAGGAAATCCTATATTAACCATCCTTAACCACCAAAACTTTCACTAGTAACCTATACTTTTCTAGCATAATGAAATACCTTCAGGAACTCCTCTCCTACTTTAAGCTTACTCTAAGTCACCCTTACTACTAACTCTTTCTCTACCGTTCACCATGAAATTTTCACCACACTCACAACCCTATAGTTAATACCCAAAAAACATATCACCTCAATACTAACTCAATAGCATGCATAGCTCCCGCAATATCTTGTCACTACACTTCTAAATCTATACTTCCAACTCTAAGATTGTTCTACTACTTGTGAATCATAACACCCTAGGTTATAATATCCCTAAATAAAAACTATATTCAATACTCTAGGCACGTTCCCCCTTTTTTTATGAATGCTACCTATAATGAAGGGCTAAAGAGAAATCTGATTACATGTCATATTCATTCTTAACCGTATGATTCATATGGATGAGGACAAAAGATTTTGAATGAAGGGACTTAGAATACACTAATGGGATCCTCTCAAACCCATTGTATGATTTTTGAAGTTACTGATAGTTTACCTAAGAGCATCAAATCGGGAGGAATTGAAATTTAATTACACTAACTGAAAGATAAGTCATAGTTGGAGGAATTTGAAGTAACACACAAATCAATGTGAGTTTCTAAGAGGACAACTTTACTGCACAATCTAGAGTATGAAATAAAGGATACATTTCTTAAATGCCCAATAGCCTCTTGAACAAAAGTACAAATATATTTGTACCATTTCGAAAGACTTTACTAGACACGGCTTCTTAGACATTGTAAGACACTTAAACTTTGTGCTCTGATATCATATTTGTAATGCCTCAAGACTACCCCTAGATGTCATACGATACTTAGAACCACAAGTGATCCTAAGATAACCCATGATACTGGCATAATTCGTGAGCAACTAAACAAATGCATAAAACTAGAAATAATAAGCGGAAGATATGTCATTAGCTAAATTTGTTCAATACAAAATTATTTAAAACATTTACATTACTAGATTATACAATAGAAGCTGAAACTAAATATATCAACTATGACTGACTGCCTATGAAGCCTCTACTAATAATGATTATAGTTAGCTAGGACATGAACCTCAACTGTCCCTAATAAATTCAACCCAATGAAATATATAATACTAGAGCTATAATTTACTCGGGTCCTCGAATCAAGAGAACTCATCACCTGCTGACTGGAAGTTGTGAACTATCTAACCATGATATGTGGGCTACAACTGGTACTTACATTATAAAATAATGTAGCCACACAGACATATATATGGTCAATACTTCTAAAATGTACTAAGTAAGTAGGGGGATGAATGCAATAAGTAAAACTAAATCAATGCATAATCTTAAAACATACATGCTACGTTTAAGTAAACTCACCAAGAGATTGAAATAAACTAAAAGTTGAAATATCATAAAGCATGAATTATAAAGCATAATCTGATAAATAGGGTTAGTCACTACACTTAGTTTCTAAAATACTCTTTTTTTTCTGTGGGAGATTCTCATAACCGATATAAACCATGCAAGGCACATGGATTTTGATGACTCAAGCCCTCAGTGAGAATGATACGATGACTCAAACCCTCATTGCAATGGCCCAATATACCTTGCTAGGGTATAAAGCAAAACTGTGGTAATTATTCTAAAACTTCCGATTGGACAAGCTGAAAAATATAGATGAAATAACTTATGGGTTGCATGTAGTTTCTGAAAAATAAAATGCACTAAACCCGCATTCCCTTCTCGATGCTAGATACTACTCCCTTGCTCATCTTTATCTATGAAGTTCACCTTAAAATAGGAATATAAACTGATAAGTTTGAAAACATAATATGCCACTATTTCTATTAAAACTTTTAGTTTCTTATGTGAACTTCATAGCTTGTCTGAAATCTCATATAAAATTGAAACTGTGATTATACTTCAATACTTTTGAAACACAAACTAGTAAATGTGAACTTCTTGAAAACTAAATACTCAATGCTCTGATAGAAATCCTTTATCAACTCATAAAACTTCTTGTCAAAATAATGAAATTCATCTCTTAATAGTAATCATGTAAGTAGAAGCATGAGCAAAGGTAAATTCTAATGCAAGCTGAACTTTAAGTCACATGAGGTAAATTCTAATGGAAGCTAAACTTTAAGTCACATGATAATACCACAATTTAAAAAACATGAAAAATAGGTATGAACCCTAACTAAAATCTCATAAATTCAATTATAAAATCAAAGCTTTTGGGCACAAGGATGAAATATTATCCTTTTTCAAACCCCACTTCCTTAAATTTCTTAATTTCTTAAAGGGAAACTTGAATTTGGATCCTTGGAAGTTGAACTTTAGGAAGAAACCCTAACTTCTTTCTCTTAAGAGCGGAGGAGAGAATTAGCATTTGAAAATTAACTAATGACGAGTAGAGAATATTTATTGGGTGATTTAAGTCGTGGGGTAGGGTTTGAGGTGATAATAAAGACCAAAATACCCCTAAAGAAATAGTACAAGATTGTAGGAATTTCTCAGTTGACAACTACATTGAAAGCTTGTCGACTTAATCGTCAATCTCTAGCTAGATTTGGATATTTTCTAGTTAAGATTGATGATTTAGTTAACAGCTTGTGCTTGTCAACTTAGTCATCACCTTTTATAAATAATTTAAGGTTGTTTCTAGGTTGGCGACTAAGTTGATAGCTCATCAACTCAAGTCATTACCCTCTGGAAGACAGACACTCCCAGGTAAATTAAGCATAACTTTCTACTTCAATGTCAGATTAAGGTGAAATTAGATGCATTGGAACAAAGACTCGAAGATCTTTCATTTTGTGGGTCTTGATATCCAAAAATCTATATATTTAAGAAGTTACACTCATTTAAATTTAACCCTTATAGGATCTAATACTAAAACTCAATCAATATAAATGTTCTCAACTCAACTTTGCTCCAAGTGTTTCCTATGACTATAATCGAATTGAAAATACTTTACACACAAGGTAAATGGTAATGAAACTTAATTATGGTTTAGAAATAATTATTTTGGGCCTTCTAAACTTTGACATTTAATTTGAAACTTAGCTAGGAGTTTGTGGGGTATTACAATATGCTTTCTTTGGGTTTATTTGTCCTCGAATAAAGTTTGATATTCAGATGAAACGAATGTAGTTACTAGTTTAAAGCTTGTCAACTTAGTCGTAACCTTCTTTAAATGATTAAGCTCATTTTTGGTTAAGGTTTATGACTAAGTTGACAGCTTGTCACCTAGTTGAAAGCTCGTCAACTCAAGTCGTCACCCTCTAGCAGACAGACACTCCTAGGTAAAATGCAAATAACTTTCTACTCTAATATCAAAGTAAGGTGAAATTAGATGAATTCAAAAGAAGACTCAAAGATACTTCATTTGGTGGTTCTTGAACTTCAAAAATCTATATATTCTAAAAGTTATACTCATTTAAAGTTGACCCTTGTAGGATGCAATACTAAAACTCAATCAATACCATTGTTCTTAACTTAACTTTGATATAAAGTCTTCCCATGAATATTATCATATTGACACTACTTTACACACAAGGTGAATAGTAATAAAACTGAATTATAGCTTAAAAATAATCTTTGGGCCTTTAAACATATGACGATCGATTTGCAACTTATTTAGGAAGTTGTTAGGTATTATAGGTGATGAATGTAGTTATGCCATGGTTTATATGGAAGAGAGTAGATATCCTTTATTATTGAAAATTATTGTGTACTTGTCCTAAATAAAGTTAAAAGTGTAGAGGGAGATCGAGAAAAAGTTTTGGTATATGTAAAAATTAGTTGAGAAATTTTGGTGTGCTCTTTTTTGGCAATAGTTCATGAAATTGTTGTTAATATGGGAAAGCTGTAAGGAGTATTATTTTTGAGATAAGAGACCTAAAAAGACATAGGATATAGAGTCCCGTAGTTTAGAATAGTATTGTTTTTTCACGTGTAGTACCATATGACTCTATGTTAGGCCTTAACATGGTGAGAGAATGTAGTTTGACTCAGACTTAAGTTTTAATAGTCACATGTATCCTTGAAAGGTTATTTGTTATATCTAAGGAAGTGCAATATTCAAGAGGATAAGCATAGCTAAGATGTTTTGCTAAGATTATATGAAGTCAGTCATATAGCTTAAGTCATGGTATCCCTATTATTACATCATGCTTAGGGTACCCATGTGTCATGTCATGTAGATTCACATAGTGTGTGACCTATGTTTGAAACTATATCATTCATACTTTATAAACTTATGTCATATGTCTTACATAAATCCTTCCTATGATTCCTTCTCTTGAAATTTTATAATCTTTCTCTTTTCAAGTCTTACTGAGGCATATAAAGGCCAAGTTCACATCTTTGTTGATTCCTTTATGCCTATGCTTATTCTTGCGCTAATAGCTCATGCTTTTATATCTATTAGTACTGATAGTTAGAACCCTCTCATTGGGATAATTTAGTTCATGCTATTATAAATGGCATAAAAACCCATGGAAATCATGATTTACCCTATCTATATTCCCATTATAGCTTTTACTCTCATTCGAGGATGAATGATCCCAAGGGCCGATATTGTAATACACTAAATTTCTGAGCTAAGAATTGATCCATTCATCGAAATTCTAATGATTACTAACTGTACATAGGTGTTAAGATGAATTACCTGGTGTGTTAATAGCTTTAGATATGAATTAAGGCCTCGAGCAATTCGTATCTCATAGCAAAGTTGGAAGTTTTCTTACTGATAAGATTCTTGTATAGAATCTATATATATTTAAATTCAAATGAGTATAACTCCTAGGTTAGGAAGACTTTTGGAGCTCAAGAACTACAAAATGAAAGGTCTTGAGTCTTATTTCCAATGAATCTAATTTGCCTGAATACAATTTCAGAGAAAAAAGTTATAACCAATTTACTAGAGAGGGTCTATGCCATGTTGAATGGAATAAACTGAGGACCCCAAAATAGTAGCGGTCTATGATATCTTTGTGAGACAGATAAAAAGCTCTGTGATGGTTCCATACCACCCTAGGGGACCCTCAGGCATCCTAACTTTGCTTTTTCTCCATTTTTGCAAGTGTAAATGGGTAGTTTGACCCATAAACATTCTTATAACTTAATATAGCACTATTTACTTAACACTTTAATATTAAATCATCGTTCATTCTTCTTCCAACTCTCAAGAACACAAAAGAGGGGATTATCTGAAAAATTGAACTCCAGTGATTCTGAACCGTGCTTAGATACCAAGTTTATCATGACCCAAACTGGGGCCTGGTCGTGACAGGTATCTCAATTAAGCTAAGGTCTGAGTTGACCCCCTTAGACTCACCTCAAGAGCATAAAATAGTAATAATAATAATAATAATAATAATAATAATAATAAATTATGAATCTAACCAGTACAACAAGAGAAGTAGGAAAGTTAGAAAGCAAATTTGAGAGTAAAAACCCAAATCCACAATAATACTCCAACACTATCCACAAAGCCTCTAACCAAAGAATACCAACTCAGTCGGGACATGAACCCGACTATGCCAAATGAAAAACCAAAAGTATTGGAATGGTAAAAGAAATATAAAAGGGAACTAGGCCTTTCGAAGGATGGAGGGCTCACTACTTCAACAGCTATCCAACAAGAACACTGAATCACCTAACGCTGCATAGGGTCAAAAGAAAAACCCTCAAAACCTGCATTATGAAAAGATGTAGCATCCGAGGATGATTAGTACGGTGAGTACTAGCATGCAACCTAATTAAAGGGATAAAATTTATATACATTTACCAAAAAATAGTCATAAAATCAAATACACAATCAACATAAATATAATACAATGATGGTATAGGGGCAAGGGATATGAAACATGCTCATTTAAAAATTTAATCCTGAATTATGTAGCTCCTACCGACCTCCAAGCACTGACGGGTTATATGGGTCCAGATCTCTTTACTGAAAGGGCCTCAGTCTATGTTAGCCACATGGATCGATGAATATGCTTAAGTCACTGAGATAATAATCTACCAAAAATATATTATGTAAATCAAACACAATGGTCATCTATATTTTGGGACAAGGCCTCCCAATAACGGCAAATGTAGTTTCCGGTGTTGGTCCTCCTAGGACTACACTTTCTCAGTTAAGCTATACAATTCCCTTTTAAGCCCATTTAAAATATTTTATACATATCATCAACCATGGATTTTTTTATTGAGGTGTTTTTGAGTTTGTATCATAATACCAATAGAATTGAAAGCTATTATAATTATGCCCAACCATAATCAATTAATCAATTAGACTCTAAATTCCAGTTTAAAATCCAAAACCATAGCTCCCATGGGCATTCCAAAACCTCTTTACCTTTTTACCATTTAATTTTATGCAATATGATAAAAGATACGTTAAACTATGTAATCCTTGTTCAAAGCCAAAATTACGATATGGGTTGAGGTTTATGTCATTAACATTATACCAAATCCATAAACAATTCTAAAGTATTAACACCAAAAATCCTCAACCCTAGTTTGAATTAAACAACCAAGAGACATGTAAATACCAAATAAATTGATGAAATAATATAATCAATAAAATAGGGAGTGTCCAACATGCTTGAATAATGAAAGAATTTGGAGAGAAATTGGATTTTAGAGCTTGGAGAATTGAATCCTTGAGAAACCCTTGGTTTGCTTCTCTTAAAAGGTAAAAGGGGGAGAACAATGATAAAAACTAATAATTTACTACCTAATAGGGGTTAGGGAGTGTTTAAGGTTATTTAATGGGGTAAAGGACCAAAAATCCCTCCCTCATCTTAAAAAAATAAACTGGGCAATTTTTTCCAAAAGACATGCCATGCCCTTATCATGGAGCATAGATAGCATGGCACACCACTATTGCAGAAGGATCCCAGTGTGCCATAGCCTTAGCACAGACCCTCACTATTTTAAGGTCCTAAAATAACCCCAAACCCTTCCTAAAAATTTTGAAACTCTTCTCAATCATCCCTTTAACATCGTTTATCATGGTTTAAATAAAAAATTAACACGTAAGAGGATCCAAAAATAAATTAGATAAAATTTATGGGGTTTTACACTTTTATTACTGACAACTAGACTCGAGGATATATCGTGAATATTATTATTTTTATTAATTATTTGAGTTTATTTCTTTGGTCTTCTACTTCTTTATTCTTAGATAGTGTTTTAGGATTGGGATAGGTTTACCTGTACAAGAGGGGGCATAGGTACCATCCCTTGACTATTTTGGATCGTGAAAAATTAGCATTAGAGCCTAGGTTAAGTGGTATTATTAGTACAAGTGGAGTTTTGTGTATCGATGCGGAGATGTCTGTTATCTATCTTTAAGAGGCTACAAGACTTAAGGATATTTTCACTTCTTTACTCTATTTTGTGCATTCTAATTTGTGTAACTCAAAAGTTTCTTATCCACTCTCTCACAAATAGTGAGCACACATTTTTCTATGGCTAACGATTCAGAGGTCGTGCCTTTGATGTGCGGTAAAAGTAGGGTTCGAGGTAGTGGCTGGATTGGGCTATTCAGACTAGTTAGAGATCATTTTATATTTTCCTCTTAAGGTTTTAGTGTTGTTTGTAGTGGTAGGCCTAGTAAGTTAGAAGGTTGATGCTAGTTCAGTCACCACATGTGACCATACCTATGCTTGATGATTATTTGGTTCTAGTGTTAGATTTCATTTAGAGGGTGACTTCTATTCTAGTTTAACATACTACATCAGGGCTTTAGAATCTAAATACATCTTTGGATTCTACTAATTCTCGTAGTATTAATGAGATATTATCTAGGATTTCTTCATATTTAGTGACTTTACCCTTTATGTCAATGAAAGGACAAAATAGACATGTGATGTGTGAGCTAATGCTAACACATTTGAGGCTTTTAACTAAGAATAATTGCAAAGTCTTAAGCAACTTCTATCATTTTTGATTGTTTTATGTTTGATTTTGCAGAAGAAGCTAAGATGTTAGAGAACCAACAAGAATGGAAACAAATGAGCTGAAATCTGAAGTAATTAGAGGCAAAGTATGGTTGACGACATTTGTGATAAGTCATCAGCCCTATTATAAGCTATCAGCTTTATTGTCAGCCATAGACAGAGAATTGTCCTAAGTTCAAAGTTGTGATGATATTTTGTGATAGGTCGTCAAGGAGCTGATAAGTCGTCAAGAATGTCGTCAGCCTAAGGCAACACATGAGAACTGAAGCAGAGACTTAATGACATTTGTGATAAGTATTCAAGGAGCTGATAAGGTGTCACCATTTGTCATCAACATTAGGCAGCAAGTGTCCAAAGCAAAGAGGAAACTGACGACATTTGTAATAAGTCGTCAGCCTCCTGATAGGCTATCGAAAATGGTGTCACCTAATCCAAAGAATTTCTAAATTTTATTATTTTGTTTCCATAATTAGGGTGAACTATTTAAAGCCTTGTTTAGGGTTTTCTTAGGGACCGAACCTTGAGTTTTGAGACACGATACTTTGATATTTTCTCTCTGTAACTTCTTGGCTTGAAAAAGAAATTACTTTGAAGAGAATTTAATCATTATTTTAGGATTTCCTTTGTGATTTAATCAGATAATCTCTAGTTTCTATTCATATTGTGGTAAATTTATTTTTCAAATCATGAATTCATCTAGTTGCTTCAATTATTACATCATGAGCGGCTAAATATCTTCAACCTGAATTATGGGATCTAGGGCTAGGTCTTGATAAGGTGCTGAGTGTTCAGGATTAGAAAGGTGTTAGGACTTCTCGATAGTTCTGATGTCTTAATTATTGTTTGTTGGTTGCAAACGATAGATAACACCTGCTTTGATTTGCTTGAGAAAGAATTCAAATATAGTAGGAAATGAATTATCAACAGGGACTTAGAAACACTAAACTTCCGTTTAATAATCTGCACTGTAACAAGGTTGGTTAACCTGAGGTAAAATCTGAACAGTGAATATAAATTCCCTAAGTCTGAGAGGATTAGGTAATTAAATGCTTAAGTAGGTCGAGAGACATTTAAGCATAACTTCGATAAAGATAACTTGTTGTCCTACCTACCATAAGAATCTTAAACCACTAGTAGCATCTGTCAAGTACAAAAATCCCTAGTGAACATAATTCTAGTTTTTCCATAAACTCTTGATTACAAATTGAAACTAAGGTGACCAAAAATTATTTGCTAATCTCCAAAACCCTCATTTTATCTTTTCGTGCCAGTTGTTTGAATTCAACTTGTAGCTATAGTTTCAAATTAGTTTAATCGTCACTCACATTGTTCCCTGTGGATTCGACCCCGACTCCAAAAGTTGGGTAAATATATTGACGACGACCACCTTGCACTAAATTGACGTGTAAGTTGAGCGTTATCAAAAATGACATCATTGCCAGGGAACAATTTGGCATATTGAGTTGGTTTGGCATTTTAGTTTACTTGCTTAAATTCAAACTTGTAAATATTTATTTATTTTATTTATTTTATTTCTTTTATTTTTATTTTTCTCACTCCTTTCTTGAGATGTCATCCTGGATAGATGGTTTTTTGAATGATAACGATTCTTGTTATTATTGTGGGGGACCATATTTTGAGGCTTGCAATCCAGATTTACCTAGAAGCATATGGATGGGACCTTCACAATATAATGTAGATACTGTCCTACTTACTGTAACTTGGTGGTTGTCTTGTGGTCAAAGTGATCATTCTGAAGATATGTGTGCTATCACAATACTAATGGATAAATTGATAAAACAAATTTTAGAGAATCAAGCACAGTTGTGGGCAGAGCTAAAAGAGTTACCACTCCCATCATGTTTATAGTAGCTAAATAAAGAAGAATATAAGGAGGACATTAGCCAATTTGAGGAGATAACTCAAGAATCGCAACCACTCGATTGTTATCTTGATGTTGAGATTGGCATTGAGAAGGTGAATAAAAGTGAGTGTATAGTAGATAGTGTAAATTTTGAAGTAGATTTAGTTGGTCCTCACTCGAAGCATCTTTCCACATTATGTTTAGATGATACCTTTTCCGTAGAATCATCTAAAATAGTGGAAGAGTGTGAAGATGATGAATAAAAATCCTATATTATTTATTTTACACTTAATAATCAACATAAAAATACACCTCACTTTAAGGTCGAGTGGTTTACCATGCTCAATCCATTACTAGACTTCTTAATTTTTGTACCACCCCCTATGATTGAGGCAAGAAGATGGACTCTAAGTTGGGGGTGAAATTCAAATCGTCTAAGTGGAGGGATAAAGTATGAAGCAATTTTAAGGTATCTTGATGAATTCTGAGTAGTCAAGATAACCTAATCGTGCCACGACACTAAATTAGGCACTTTTTGGGAGGTAACCCAAGGTATTTTGTTATTTGTATTATGTGCTTGACCTCAGATCTTTGCACCCATGGTGCCACAGGTATATTTTTGACTCTCTTATTTTGGTTTGACGCATTAGGGACAATGTATGATTATAAGTTGAGGGTGGGACTACTTGTCGGTGTTGATGTCCTCTTAGGGTTTTTGTTGTCGTGCCTCTTTTCCCCAGAGTCTTGTTCCTAGTAGAGTCGGAAGGTTTAGGCATATTGTGATTTGTTGTAAAATATTATAGTTGACTAGGAGAAATACAAGTACCTTAGGCAGTTAACATGTTTTTGTGATTTTTGAGCACCTCTCCAATGGACTGAGTATTTAACTATGTGAATTGTATCTGATTGTAACCACTGTGCATCTTTGTATGGCATTAGTTTTAGTGACGCAGTAATCATTGCTAAAGAGCTACATAAACTGAATGAGTAGTAGCTTGTGATATACTTGTGTGCCAAATGCGTGTGAGATCTTACTCAGTTCCCATTGTATGTTAAAATCCAGAAAACTTGCCCGATTAGTCTTACCTTGGTTGAAGGATAAGGGGTAGGAAAGGATCATAGGCCATTTTGATATTAGCTCACTTTTAGCCTAAATAACCTTCCCTGTATGTAGAATATCCCTTGATCCCTACTTTGAGCCTGATTAGCCTATTTCTTTTATGATACCTGTTACTTTTCTAGTTTATATCATAATAAACCTGTTTTGGCCCTGGTCCTCCTTGGACACTGTGCACCTTGACTTAGGCAAATGGCCTTAGTTGAGGGTAGATATCATAGGGGTGAGTGATGTAAAATGAGTAGGAAGAAAGGTAGAGTAAAAGAAAAGAATAAAAAGTTGAGTGCGGTAGAAAAGAGCAAGAAAAAGAAAAGTTATGAAAAAAAAAGTAATTGAGAAAAGACTGCACCCATCCTAAATAATTGTGATCAAGAAAAGAGAAGAACAGAAAAGGCTAATGAGTGAAACCCACAAAAAGCTAGTGTAATGTCAAGGAGGTTTAGTCACTTTAAATGCCATCGAGTATCATACCAGCCCCTAGCCTACATTACACACCTAAGAGAAGTCCTATAGTGATCCTAGCTGACCTATCTAAAGATCTGGGTAATGAAAATAAGGGCAATCCTATGGTACTTGGCATGCACTGATTGAAACTTCATTATGAGAGTGAGTGTTTTGATTGCCCCTATGGTTACATATATAATTCCTGATATGATATAAGGGGGATTTCTTTGCTGTGAGGGCACACTGGTTACATTGCTAGTTACTAACTTGTTCGGGTCATGTAATATTGGTCTATGCATGGTTGTTATAGCTGAATTGATGCCATATCTTGATTCCTGTGTGTTGCATTGGTGTTCTTCATTGTACTTAAATTGACTGACTTTGGAGATGGTGAAAGTGTTTTGAGATGATATGGATGATTGACTACCAAATGTGCTTTGTATTCTCTTAGCTGTGCTGAGTTGCTTAAGGACAAGCAATTGTTTTAAGTTAAGGGTGTTGATGTGTGATCTAATACTAACACATTTGAGGCTTTTAACTAAGAATAATTTCAAAGTCTTAAGTAACTTTTGTCGTGTTTGATTGTTTTATGTTTGATTTTGCAGAAGAAGCTAATATGTTAGAGAAACAACAAGAATGGAAGCAAATGAGCTGAAATCTGAAGTAAATAGAGGCAAAGTATGGCTGACAACATTTGTGATAAGTCCTCAGCCCTGTGATAAGCTATCAGCTTCATATCAGCCATAGATGGAGAATTAGCCTAAGTTGAAAGCTGTGATGACATTTTGTGATAAGTTATTAAGGAACTAATAAGCCATCAAGAATGTCGTTAGCCTAAGACAACACATGAGAACTACAGAGACATGATGACATTTGTGATAAGCCGTCAAGGAGTTGATAGGGCATCACCGTTTTTCGTTAGTGTTAGGCAGCAAGTGTCCAAAGCAAAGAGAAAGCTGACGACATTTGTGATAAGTCGTCAGCCTCCTGATAGGCTATCGAAAATGGTGTCACCTAATCCAAAGAATTTTTTAATTTTATTATTTTTTCCATAATTAGGGTGAACTATTTAAAGCCTTGTTTAGGGCTTAGGGATCGAACCTTGAGTTTTGAGACATGATACTTTGATATTTTCTCTCTCTAACTTCTTGGCTTGAAAAAGAAATTACTTTGAAGAGAATTTAATCATTATTTTGGGATTTCCTTTGTGATTTAATTGAAAAATCTCTAGTTTCTATTCATCTTGGGTAAATATATTGACGATGACCGCCTTACACTAAATTGGCATATATATTGAGTGTTATCAACGTGTAGAATTCGTGAGGATAGATCCTCCTCGGTTTAATGGATATCCTATGGTTGAGGCTTACCAGTTCTTGTTTAGTTGCTGTGAGAGATTGCACAGGTTGAGCTTGGTGGATTCTAATGGAGTAAAATTTACTACCTTTCAATTCTTTAGGCCAACTAAATAGTGGTAAAGGACTTATGGAAAGAGTAGGCAAGCTGGATCACTTTCTATTTCATGGGATCACTTTGCTTGAGTGCCTTTGGAGGAGTTTGTGTAAAGTTATAAGAAGTTTGCTGGTCAGAGGGACCAGGGATTTTGTGATCATAGTGATATACATAGTGGAGGCCAAGATCTTCATGATTAGGCTTGGAGAGTATTAGATCAAAGTGGTCATTTGGGTTCTTTGATCCTATTTCAGTGGGTTCCTACTTATTTAGGATAATTCTTATGTGGAAATTTCAAGCACTATAGGATGGATTAACCACGGCTTAGATAGAGAGATACTTTACTAGTTGCTCCAAAAAATTTCATATCCTAGTATACAGTTCCACAGGATGGACTCAAGACAAGAGTTTCTGGTATAGTAGCCACATTTATGGTTCCTGGTACACCTTTTTTATGCCTTAGTGATGTTTGACTGTGGTTCTATATTCTCCTATGTGTTTATTTTTTAAAATTTGAGTCTTGGTATGATTCATGGATTTTTTATGGAGCTGTTGATATTCGCTACCCATAAATGTTTTCTTAGTGGAGGATCGGGTGTGACGATCCTATGTTGAACTTGTTTATAGTATATCACTATTTTTGGTGGAATTTCTTTAAGTTTTATAAAGTTTGGAATTTTAGGTATAGTGTTCTTGATGGTTATATTGTGAAGTCGTGGTGGAACGATTCTAAGGTTTTGGTATACTATTAGAGTGCAGAATGGATCAGTCTTATAGTTTTGGTATCTTAGGTTATAGCATGCCTAGTGGTACTCATTAGTTGTAGACCTAGTAATAGCCTAGATTTATGGTGTGCTTAATTTGAAAGGATGGTGAGTAAAGAATTTTTGTTGGTTACGAAAAGATTTCATGTATTTAGGTCTTACGATTTGCTGCTTTCTTAGTATTTAGCTTTTGCCTGCCTTGGATAAGCTATTTGGATTTGAGACACACTTCGATCAGAGTTGAAGAATTTTAGCTCATAAGGATTTTTTCTTTCAACTTGGGAAGAATTTCGAATGGAAATGGGTGCTTAGTGTGTAGCATTTTGTTAATCTTGTAGCTAAATAGATTGGTGGAATATTTTGCTCATAAGCTTTGATTTAAGTATATGTTATTCTTCGTGGACGTTGTGTCAAGCAATGCTGAATGGGAATTGAGCAGGTTTAAGTTGTATCTTACTAGTTTACAACTTTTGTATTAAGTAATACTAAATGGAAAGAGATTTAAGGAAAATATAAGGATCCTTATTCTTAAGGAAATTAGTTACATTCAGAGTTTAGCTATGGGCATTAGATAGAAATTTAGGGTTATGTGTTGTCGTTCATCAGTATCTGTGCAGAGTCTAGAGGTGATTTTTCCTGAGTTTCAATTGAGATTTGGGCATTTGTCAAAGAGTTATTGTAGGTGTGTCACTTTCTCCTTAGATTAATTGACTCTAGTATGACTGGTTGCTTATGTGTGTGTAGTTGTAGAAACTTTTCATTCTACCAGGTTATTGAGGACTTCGGTGATTGATATCACTTAAGCATTGATGATTGCATGGGATACCATAATGGATTGCTTGTGTAGTTGATGTTTTTCAAAGATTTCACATCTTTGGTATTGAGAGTTTTATTAGTGTTTCTCATCTACCTGAAGGGTTGAGCATAAGGGTGTGTGGTAGATTATAGACCTATGAGTGTTATGTGTGATCTCTTGAGTTATGGTATATTTTTGAGATTGGATTTTATCTTTGTGGCTTTAGTCATAGCTATAGCACTGTGTGAGTAGATAGTGATAGCATCGGCTCAGGTAGGTTGAGCTAGCATTTTGGTAGGTAGTTTCGTGTTTTATGGATTTTCTTGTCTTTTGTAGGTTTGAGAATGATTTTTGTTCTTCTAGTTATAGCAGTGTCTAGTGGTGCCTTGGTCAGGTTTAAGATTAGCCCTGCATGTCTAGAACTTCTATAGTGTTGGACCTAGTCATTGATATAGAGAAAGTTCAAAAATTAAAAATTTGGCTTTATTGATAATTTAACCTGTTGATTCTTATGTTATAACCTAGTGGGTCCTTATATGATATATTTTTGGTTCCATGGTATGACTGGTAGTTCTATAGTCATGACTATGTATTGGAATGCATGTTTGATGATTCTCGAGAGTATTTTTCCACCCTTTACTTGTTTTTGGCTTTTTACATTCGAGGACGAATGTGAATCTTAGTGGTGGCTATTGTAATGACCTAAATCTGGATAATATTTCCCTTTTTATATGTTTTGACAATTTTACCCCTCCTCGTGGTTGTGCTATCTAGTTTATGAGTTACGGGAATGGTTGGTATGGCCCAAGGCCTTCAGGAAGGTATTGGGTGAGATTGAGGTCATTGTGAGGCTTTAAGAGATAGTAGTTGACTTTGGTAAATATATCGAGATCAGAGTGACAGATGGAAAAATGGACTATGCCAGCGATCCAGAATATCAAATTTGGTCTAAAAGTGGGGTTGGTTTAGTTTCGTTGCATTTAGATCCCACTTCAATCCTTGGTTCAAAAATAGTGTAAATAGGGTGTTGGGGGTCAATTTTATGATAATGACCTTTTTTCATAAATTTGATGATTCCATTGGATCTGGAATGTGTTTTACAATCAATTTGCACTATTGATCATGTTCATAGGGTTCCAAATGAGTTCTAGGGGTCAAAATAAGTATTTGAAATTATTGGTGCTAATGCGGCCGCTAAAGCGGTTGGTTGATCGATTTAGCAGTCGCTGACCATTTGAGCCACCACTAAAGTTCCCTTTGGACCAATTTATCTATACTTTGACCATTTACTAGGCCGCTTTAGTGGCCATCGCTGAGGTTAAGTCCAAAATCGAGCCTATTTCATATTTTTTATATTTTTTGAGCTAGGAAGCTCCAATATTGGCAATTCTCAAAATATTTATCTTGTATAAACATCGTATATAAATTTATAACTCCATTTTCCCATTTTCCATGAACTTCTCTTTTATTTTTTGTGATTTCTACCCAAGTTGAGAATTAAAATCCCATTTTTCTCATTTTTGCGGCTTGAGAGCTAAAATTTGGGTAATTCCAAAGGTGTTTTTGAGAATTCTTCCACGGGTAAGTTTTTTAATCTTATAATTATCATTTTCCCCTTGATTTCATCTTTAAAATAACATCAAATTCTTGATTTCACAATGAGGTTTTGGGGTTTTTGTCAGTAAAGCTTGAAAATATTTTTTTCATGATTTGAACCTCGTTTTAAACTCATTTTTGCATGGATTTACAGCCGTAGACTCCTATGAGTATGGAGAATACATTTATAAAATAAAAATTATAGTTTTACCCCTTTCATTTTTAACCTATTTTTTTGAGGTCTATCTTTTAGACCCATCTTGTATATAGTCAATAGGAGTATCATTGGCTTTTCTTCGATGTGTAGATATTATATTTTATAGTTTGGTTGTGGTTGGAGATGTTTCAAAGGATTTGAGCTTTAGGTTGGGGACTTTTGCAGATTTGGATTTGCGGATCTTTGGTTAAGGCAAGTTGAGATGTACCTTGATCTTTTTCCAAAGTGTTTATGTGTTATTTGCTTGATTGTCGGTATGTTTTGATTCATTTAGGTTGGGATTCTTAACTAGATGACATGGAGAGCATCTCCGTGGGTACATGGGTTTTAATAAAAATTATAGCTAGTTTATTGTCTTGGTTAGTTAGTATTACTACTTGTGGATATCCTTAGAATAGATTGTAGTTAATAACTCAGGTTTGAATTATTATTATTATTATTGGATGCTTACATTGGGGATTTAGAGCTTGTATAACGATCTTTATTATGATGATTGGGGTATAGAAAACCTCTAGAGGACAATTATGTTATCACCGAAATGATAAAATGATCGAGCCTTAGATAATGCCTAGATTATAAATGAGTTCATATTAGTTGTTTAGGTTTAATGTATGAGCAGACTTGGTTTGGGTAGTTTCGCGCTATTTTATTATTAGTATTTGTATTTGTTCTGTGATGCCATGTTGAACTTATATGAAATATCTATGGACTTGAATAATTAAATAGGTTTGTATGCCGCTCATCTGTTACTACTGTTGTGACACCGTGCGGGGGCTTATATTATTGTTATTGGTGCATGGAGATGATATTCACCATGTGTGGCCCATATAGGGGCTGTACCTGATATATTGGCCTTGTAGGTACAATTTTTGCATTGGTGGTTTACATAATACCCGAGTAGGGTGCTTAATATGACATCATGATACCTTACATTCATGATTGTTCTAATGGTAGAATTGCTTAAGTTGGGTTTAGGTGATATCAGTGATGTATTAATTGCATATTTCGCTCTAATAGTACATAACTTATACTGGATCATGGATGGTTGACCTATTGAGAGGATTTTTAGATCACGTGCATCTATATTGGTTGGATTTGAGATCTTCATTTTGATTTGGTTGTGAGCATTACATTCTCATATTATACATACATTCATGAGACATTAGTACCATGTGGAAATACTAGTTTCTCTAATAGAAATGTGACACCTTTAAAAACCCTCTACCATAGTTCATGAGCAGAGAAAATATATGGATGTTGAAACTGGGATTGGTTATTGAGATTGTATATGGGTTGCGAACCCCCATAGGTCTTACCTTGGGAGATGTTCTCAATAGGAGTATATGGAGGTTATGGGATAACCTCAAACATATTATATCATCATCATCACTATATTGCATTACATCACTTGCATTGAATTATCTTCTTTAGTATGGTTGATACTGTGTTGTGCTTACTCGCTTACTGTGTTATCGTGTTAGAAACTTGTTTGTTATATTGTATTTTGATCATGAATTTTACTTCATTGCGTCATTTTACATTATCTTATATGGATTTAGGATTGATATATTATGAGACTTGGGGCAAGGCTATGGTTTAATCTATGAGATCATTGGATTGCACCTTTCATAGCATGTTATTAAATCCTTATATACTCCCTCCTTATTTGATCCCTTAATTATTAGTTGATATTATTTGGTTAAGCCTGAAATATATATGTTGTGTATTGAGTCTTCTTTATAAGTCTTTCTCTCTAATGGTAGCTAGTATTTACTCACCTAGATTATAGTGCCCACACTATTCTGGTTATGGTTGTTGACCGTTGTTTTAAATTACCCTGGTATGATTGAGTATTATGATTTGGTGGGTTGTAGATTAATTTGATACCTTGGGTAGCTAGAGTAGTGGTTCTCGCCATCTCTTTGGATTAGGGTCAGTTATTAACAATGTTGGCCGAGTACACGTGGATTTTCATACCCACCCTTGCTTTTATTTCCCTTTTCTTGTTTTTTGTACTTAATGCAGGTATTGTATCGAGTAGAAATTGTAGATCATTTCTTTATGCATTGGCGTTGCAAAGATCGAGGTAGTGGTAGATGACTTCAAGCTTATCCGGATATCTTTCTTACTATTCTGTGCTTACTTTCACATACAAGATATCTCAGTATACTTTTTACACATCTATATTAGAGGATTGTATTAGTGACAACTTGACTCTGGGATGTATCATGGATATTATTTTTTCTTTATTTATAATTTGGGTTTATTCTCTAGTCTTCCGCTTCTTTATTCTTAAATTATGTATTTGGGTGGGGATAGGCTTATCTCTATTGGAAGGTGCACAAGTGCCATCACATGCTTATTTTGGGTCGTGATAAGAATGGAGAATCTTGGGAAAGAATCTCCAAATCCTCGTTGAGTATCAACTATTTCACTAATGAGTCTATAGTGACCTTGTCCTGAGGTATTGGTATGGTCTGCGTACACTCTACCCTCCCCAGACCCCACTAGGTGGGAATACACTGGGTATGTTATTGTTGTTGTTGTTGAGTCTATAGTGACCTCAAGATTCTAACTGGGGCAGAAATTTTGAGAAGGACCTCAATATTTCAATCGAGCCTCATCCATAAGTTCAAAAACTCCAAATTTCTCAACATCGAAAGATCAAATTCAACTTCAAATAAAACTTTAGATTCAATAAAGTCCAAGCGAACCAATCCTCAGTTATGATGAATTTTTTGAAAGTCATCTTTAAATGTCCCAGTTTCAATGACGAAGATCTTAGGAGCTCGCCAGAGAATGTCATACATGTCAATACTTAAACCAAATACGTTCATTGAGCTAGCACATGACGTGACAAAATTAGTGGAGAATTCTTCCTATCCTTTTCAAATTAAGGCAAGAGTTTGAAGATGACGAGCACTCAAAGAATGATAAGAAGGAAGCAGAAGATCGAAGAAGGTCAAACAAATCAGCTTGATTAGAACTAACAAATTTTTTTGTGGATGCATGTTTTCCTAAGAATGAAAAGGATCAGCAAAAGACTTCAATTATTTAATATATTGCTTTATTCAAAAAAGAATACAATGAAGCTGAACACCTGAATTGACAAAGAGGAGCCAAGGCACTGGGAAAAAGCCGAAAGAAATAGATCTTTTTAAGAGTAACAATCTTTTTATGGTTGTAGGGGTGATATATGAGGTGTTAACAATGACACTATTCTTAGACTGCAATAAATCATATGATCAAAACAAACATATGATGTTCAAAAATGGTACATGTAAAAGGATTCAGCACTATAGAGCAGTCAATCGGATCAAACAACAATTAAAGAGCAATGATCTCCTCCCTAAACCCCTAACCAAATGATGGATCACAATTAAGCATGAATGAAAGTGGTATTATAGGTGTCCCTAAAATCCAGTTATTTACCTTCAAAATGACCTCTTATTTAGATGTTCACCTTGAAAAGAGGATGATATTTGCCAGCAAAGTCATCTATCTTGTGAATACTTTCTTTATTTCTTTTTCAAAATTTGACTGTAGTTGTTAGCAAAAGTGACATTGTGTCTACTAATCATTTCTTGAGTGCTGGTATGTACGAAAGAGCCAATATGTCAGTAAAATAATAAAGGTGAGGTTTCTTGCAACTACCATATAAGGACATTGCATTTGAACCTACATAATTGTCCCACTGATGGACATGCATTCGTTTTTAGTTCCTCCAATGGACCTGCATAATTGTCTCTCTAAGGGACATGGATTAATTTTTGGTTTTCTTAATGAACCTGCATACTTGTCCCTCTAACGAAAATGCATTCATTTTTGGTTCCTTCGATGAACCTGCATAATTGTCCGTTCAATGGACGTGCACTTATTTTGGTTCCTCTAAGGAACCTGCATAATTGCACCTCCGATGGACATGTATTCATTTTTGGTTTCTCTGACAAAATTGCATAATTTTCTCTCCTACGGACAAAATTATGTTTTATTGGTTCCTCCGATGAACCCACATAACTGTCCCTTTGATGGACATGCTTATATCATATCAATGGATCTCTATGCATCCTACTAAATGATATGCATTTATTTTGCCAATAAACATCCTTTTAATGGATCTTTATGCATCCTACCAATGTACGGGCATTTATTTTATCCATCTATGTCCTATTAATGGATGTTTATTTATTCTATTGATGGACGAGTATTTATTTGCCCATATATGTCCTACAAATGGATATGTATTCATCCTTTAATGATCGGCCATTTATTTTGCCAATCTACATTCTTTCAATGGATCTTTATTTGTCCTACTATGGATGAATATTTATTTCTTCAATCTACATCTTTTCGATGGATCTTTATTCATCCTACTGATGGACGAGCATTTATTTTGCCCATCTATGTCCTGCCAGTGGATCTATATTCATCCTACTGATGGACGGGCATTTATTTTTCCAATATACATTATTTCAATAGATATTTATTCATTCAACCAATGGACGGGCATTTATTTTGCTCATTTATATTGTAATACCCCCAAACTTTCTTAGCTTAAAAATTGTTCCTAGAATGTTAAGAGATAGCTTCATAACTGAGTGATAATTATTTAGTATGAAATTTTCCAGATTTAGACTTCCCATTGCGTGGGAAATTGAATAAGCATTCCATTAATACAAAATTCGCCTAAATCCGACACTCGGTGAAGGAGTTATGGCATTTTTAAGTTGACAGTGTGCCGCCTGGGCACTTGGCGCGTCGCGGAGAAGGCAAAATTTGCAATTGTCAAAATCCAGGAAGACTCCACGATATTGGCGCACCGCGGAGTGGTCCAATTTTTTCATTCATCAAAATCCAGTGGACCTCCACGATTTCCTCGCATCGCGAAGAAGCCTTATTTCCCATTTGTCCATTTCCAGTGGCTCACCGCGATGGTGGTGCATTGCGGTGATGGACCAAATGGAAATTTAGAATAGCACCGCAATAGCTCCACATCGCGGAGAATTTCCAGGTCCCAGTCATCGATTTCTAGTGAGCCACCGCGATAGTGGCGCACACAGTGGCAGGTAAAATCGAGAATTTCTTTCTTTTCCCAGTTCTTATTAAACTTTTAAAAGAGGAACATTGGGCCTTTCCCAAGTCCCTAATCCATCTTAAACAAAGAATTAAACCCCTTCAAAGCACATTACATCCACTTTTTATCAATTCTCTCTCAAGCAAAACCCTAGATCATCAAACTTTCACCTCAAGAAATCCAAATTTCTCCATTAATTCTCCAAAGAAATTCAAGATCAAGAATCCCCAACTCAAGAACTCTTAGAATTCATCTCCAAAGCATCAATAGAGATCCAAGATTCAAGTCTCAAAGATCATCAATTAAGGTATGTGGGGTATGAACAAGGATAATCCTTTCATTCTTGTGCCCAAAACTTATTTTAATTACGAATTTATTGAATTTTATATGATTTCCCATGAAATTAAAGTTAGGGTTTATACCCATTAATGTTATCTACAATCTTATGAGATTTCCAATTATTTAGAAGTTGAATTACATGATTATATCCATATTTTCATGCATATTACAAAAATTTCCAGATTTTGAATTGAATTATCATGTTTGCATTATCAAGCATGAACATTTTGATGTTTTAACATGAGATTGATACATGGGTCATTAAGCCCTAATTAAAGATTGCTATTCCAAGAATTGGTGTGCCATAAGCACCCTATAACTAGATTTCTCTCAGATTATATATAAAGATTTGATCTTTTGGTTTCAGAATAGATATGAAATCCACTTTACAGATTCAAATTTCAGATTTACCTTTACAGATATACAGTTGGCTTTCATTATAAACCATTAGATTATTTTAAAATTGGATTTTCATCAGAATGAACATACAGATTTAATAGGAGTAGTATTTAGCACCGAGATGGGTAAGTTACTATGATTTCATACCCCAGAACTATGTGCCAATGTAGGATTTAGATTACTCCCACTTCTACGTGGATGACAATATATGATCACCCAGATAGGTTATACTCCCTATCAAGAGTATGACTCTTCTCCCCAACGTGAGGATTCTTCCTTAGGAAGATGAGACGCTGGACTCCATGAATGCTCACAAAGTTTATGTCGGTTAAGAGAACCTCCCTAAGATAGACTATTTTCCAGATTTAAAAAAAAAACTAAGTGTAAAGACTCACAAACTTACTCAGCTATTACTTTATTTACGAGTTCAGTTACATAATTACAACTTTTAGTTTTCATACATAAAAGGTGAGCTCTTTTCACTTAGACTATATGATTTGAGAATAAGAACAGAATACAGATTTTAGAACTAAGTGTTGTGACTCACAAGAATTGCATTACATGCTTTACTATTCATGATTTATGATCTTCAGATTTCAGATTACTCTGGCCTATGTGAGTCACCTATATTTAGCAGGCATGATTTTATAAACTGTGATGACATTGTTTACTTGTTGCATTCACTCCCATATACTTAGTACATCCTCAAATTACTGATCCACATATACATTTGTGTGCTACATTGTCTCATAATGTAGGTTCAGGTGCTCAGTCTTAGCAGCGTGAGTTATCTTCGAGTATCTCATCTACATCCCTCTAGTTAGTGAGTCCTCATAGTTCGGGGACTTAGCTATTCAAATTTCCAGTTTCTTAGTAGATGTTTCAATGTTCATTTCAAACAGTTGGAGTCAGCTGGGGGCTTGTCCCAGTGACTCTCTAGATTCAAATAGTAGAGGTTTGTCGAACTACTAGATTCAATTTTAGACTTTTAATTCAGTGTTCAGATTTTTCAGTATTGTTTTACCAAGACTTGTGAGATTAGTATGTTTTAGATAAGATTTCTGCATTTATTACGATTTCATATTCATTTCCCCTATTTTATAATCCAGGATTAGTAAAAAGCAACCAGGGTTAGCTCAGGACTACTTGTAGTTCGGAGTACCGTGTGGTGTCCCAGGAACTTAGATTTTGGGGCGTTACATATATCCTACCAATAGATCTTTCTTCATCCTACTGATGGATGGGTATTTATTTGTCCCATTTGATTAATGGGTTTTTATTTGTCCTATCAAGGGGCATGGACATTCTTAAGTCGCTATCTGAAAACGGATGACATATTAGATTTCCAAGAAATTGATAATCCAAGGGTCATCCATAAGTCACAATATTTAAAATATAATAGTATGCGAGATTACCCGTAAGTTGATTGCCCACAGGTCATTCGTAAGCCACAACAACATCCTAACTGGATAGTATGAAAGGTTACACAAAGATCAACAGTCCAAAGGTTATCCATAAGCCGTATTATATGTGAGATTACCAAAATTTATAGGTCCACGGGTTCTTTATAAGCTGTGTCATAAGGATTGATTATGTGCAGGATTACCCAAAGACAAGTGATTTGAAAGATATCTATAATTCATATTGTATCTAAGGTTAGATAATGTGTAGGATTACCCAAAAGCTAGCAACTCAAACGATATATTTAAGTCACCTCATATTCAACATCAAATGATGAACAAAATTACCTAAAGATTAACAATTCAAGTGATGTCTATAAGTCGTATCAATATGAAAGATGCGCAAGACTTACCCGAGGTCACATGCAAAAGAATATTGCAGATAGCTGAGAGGGTTATCATATCAAACAAAGATCAAATGGTTTTAGGGACCGTTCTATCTAAAATATCATCGGTGGTCAATATAGCCACCCAACTTTTAAGAAAGGGTTCTAAATATCCATCATATCCAACAACTGAGATAGTTATTATGCCTATTCTAGAATGGGAACTATTGTCTTCCAAAAGCAGGGACAATTAAAGACGATAATACTAGCTGAAAATAGTTCACCTATGAATTTGGTAAAAGACTACCGATCTCTTAGTGAATTATATTTATCACTAAGAATTTTGTTTGAGATATTGTTGATAACATCTGAGAGGATGAAAATCTCAAACCAATACCATAGGTGCGGATGACTCCAAAAGGTATACAGCAAAATGTGAAATTTTTTCTTATCAGCAAAATGGGACATAGTCTGAGGAGGAGTCTCAAACTCTTTGGACGCGAGCTAACGGATGACTTCCACTATCATCAAATCACACCCCTATTAGAAGGCATGTGGGTATTTGGGATTTCTAATTTTAGTTTCACTTTTGGGGTATTTCTAAACCTACCACGGAAGTAACTTTTCTGTTTCTTTAGATCAGGGTGACAATACATCTAGAGCCATGGAAATTATGTTCATATATCTTAGTTATAATTGTAAAGCATGATCCATTCATATTGAGACAATTACCAGACGCTTTTCCATTTCTCAAATAACTTGTCACTCATTTCGAGCTAAAGATCATCTAAAATAAAAGACTATCTTTTCTACCGATCAAGTCGAACAACAAACAGTCTGACTCTCTAAGTCATGGGATATGTACACTGAGCCTTATTTTAAAAACTCAATTGCATTCCAAACTCCACCCAATACTCTTATTCCCCAGCTTTTTGATTTTATCAAAATTCCAAAACTTAGATAGCTTGTGAATTCTTTGAAAATCAAGCTAAAAATAAAGATTTGAGAACTACAAGTGATATAAATTTTCATGCAACCTAATATATTTAGGATACTTAATACCAGGGTCCGACCATAACTACCTAAAGTTTGTGTGAAAATCAACCGCTTTTGGGAGACTATTTCTTGATCAAATAAAATTAGGAACCTCAAAATCCCATTTTATAATACCCCATAAGATTCTAAGCCTAGTTCAGTTTTAGTTGGATGCTTAAGGGGTCCAAGATTTGAAACTTTCACTAAGAGTTGAGGACTTAGTCATTTTCAAGACTCCAAAACTTTATGGATTTTATTTTTGGCCTTCCCAACCCCGATACATTGGCTTTTGAGTTGAAACATGTTTAGGGTTGTTAAAGGTATGTCTCGGGAGAGTTTTGATAATATTAGATGGGATTCGGGTATGCTTGGATAGCGGAGATAGAGAGTCCTTGCAATAAGCCTGCGACGCACTGGTCATCCTACCTGTGATGGAGTCCGTAGTGCGGGAGTGGCTCCACCATAGTAAGGTTCGCGACCGATGGCCACTCTCCCAGAGTGGGGTCCGCTATGTGCTAGTGTTGTACATCCATCTTCTTAGTTAATGAGATTAAGGGGCAATTGGATCTTTTTCCCTCAACCCAAGTCATCTATAACGCAATTGGTGACATTTATAGAAGCACTATTTGCCCCTTTCACTCAAAATTACACACTAGAAACCCTTCTTCTTCCCAATAACCTAATCCAAGTTCCTATCCCAAGGAATCCAAGAGTTCAAGCATCCAAGTTCAAGCAATCTTTAAGAATCTAGCTATTGAGGTATATGGGGTATTCATCAATGAGTCTCTTTTACCCATTAAGCCCAAAAACCCTCTCTTTGATTAAAATATGGAATTTTAAGTGCTCGAGATAAGTTTATAGTAAATTGAGTTCAATCCATGTCCACAGATGAGCCCATGAAAAAATTAGGTTATTTCATGTTTTAAATGTAAATCTCTTATGTCATATTTAAGTGATTTCCTATTACTATATTGAATTATGTATTAAACCATGTAAATATGTTGTCCTCTCATGTTTAACATATCCCTATGTTCAAATTCATTCTTTTCACCTATTTGTTGAAATGACTTATGCTTTGGGTCTCTGAATTATGATTTCATCCACTGTTTTAAGCATTTTATCATATTTTTGTAATCATTCTGTGCTGGAGGGTTATGAACTCCCGATACCTATGTGTTTTACATGATTTTTATTTTTGAGAAATAAATCAGTCAGACCATGATTTGTAGTACCACATTCACAATATCATATTCATGCTGAACATTTACAAGTTCATATCATGTCATGTTAAACAATCTAATATACCAGTGTCATTTAGTTGGGAGTACGATTCCACATGGAGTAAATGCAGGGATGGAGGTTCCCTAGTCAGTTATACAGAGTCATTGGTAGCAGTCTCTAAATTCCAAAACTACATAGTCGGTGTAGGATATAAGGGGCCACCTATCAATTTAGGCTTGACTTTCTCTTAGGGGTCACCCATCATTTTAGGATTGAAACCCTAGTCCTTCGCGATAATAGATTACTGGATCCACACGGCCATGTGTTAGTATCCATGGCACAATACTGACACTTTTCCAACTGGGGTTATAGGTTGGACCCTAATTATCTTATATTAGGGCATGTCGGTTACATGATAGATCCCGCGGTTTAAGTTGGTACTCAGTCTATACAAGTCAAAAAATGAGAACGATAAATCTTTGATGACTTTCTTGAGGGTGGTGCAGGTGCATTTTTATTAGCTGACACATTCTTTTGTGGCGTAGAAAAGGCAGACAAAATCGCGGTGTCACTAATCTCATACTCTGCTGGAGTTGTTGGTGGAGGCTTGTAAATCGTCAATGCCAAATCATGTTCTCGACCTGGAATAATACTTTTAAGCGGCTGAATTTCTTCAACAGCTATGTCACTCTGCTTCTCAATTCCAACATCCTAAAAATGATTTGAAACCTTAACAAATTTATTATAAATAAAGTCCACTTTTTTTAACTTTATCAATAAGTAGTAACTTGTAACTGAAGTTTATTTTAACTTGTATCTAAACTTTATTTTAACTTATTTTTCAAATTTAATTTAACTTGTCTTTAGACTTTAGTTTAACATGTATCTAAACTTAACTTGTATATAAAATTTGTATTAACTTGTATTTGAACTTTATTTTAACTTGTATTTTAACTTGTATCTCAGTTTTATTTTAACTTGTATCTCAACTGTGTTTTAACTTGTATGAA
The DNA here is from genome assembly GCF_002878395.1 of Capsicum annuum. Taxonomy (NCBI): domain Eukaryota; kingdom Viridiplantae; phylum Streptophyta; class Magnoliopsida; order Solanales; family Solanaceae; genus Capsicum; species Capsicum annuum. Next base: position 193,769,333 of record NC_061115.1, read on the forward strand.
AACTTTATTTTTAATCTGGAATATTAATAACATAACTGTGTTCATTTTTTTAGTGAATTAGATTCTTACTACTAAATTAACTAAACTATACAATATATGTAAATGTTATATGACTTAGTTTACATTTATCATTTCAAGCATGCAAAAATAGTCATGTTAATTCGAAAACACATAATGAATGTTTATTACCTTTTCATGTTGTTCACCCTTCTTGGAAAATGATGGTGCTTGGTTGGCTTTATCATCATCCATTTCAACTGATTTGTCAGTTTCTTTCACTACACTGTCAGTACTCGTAGGTTCTGCATCATCAACAACAGCATTTGAAGGATCACATTCTTGCCGGCTCTGTTTTTCAATAGTTTCCTGCAGATTTTTTATCAAAGAATAAAAAAACTCAATATAATATAATTAGTTAATTACTACCTTTGAGAAGTAAGTACATATTGATACATATAAATATTTTATATAAGATAATTTAAATAGTAAATATGTACTAATGGGCACCTCCATTTCCTCTGTTTTTTTAGACACAATGTGGATTGAGGGATTAGTATGGCATTCAAAATCAGCAACATCATCTGAATGTGTAGCCTCTTTTGGGCTTTGTTTTGCAATTTTTTCCTAAGATTGAAGGATGAAAAGCATGAATAAATTCAATATACTCGTTAATAAATGTGTGTTGTTTTAAAGCATCTTACCTGCTTCACAATCTCATTTTTTTACTCCAATGAATTCAAAACTTCAGTGAATCTAGCGTTCATCAGACGCTCCAAATCTTTGAATTTTTGATCAATCTAGTAAATATGCAAGTTTATTAGTTAAAATGCATACAATTAATAAATTTATACAACAATAAATTGTAGATCCTTACGTATGTCTTCATGTACGCCTTCATTTCGGACTCTAATGAATGTAGGTCCGCTTTAACCACAAGGTCTTTCCTGTTTAATGTGGATATTGAATCAGCATCAACTTTACTCTTTTCTTCCATATCTGCTTGTTTCGCCAGTATTTGTTAAGCATGAAAAATAACACAATATAAAAATGTTTTCATTATGAGAAAAATATAAAATATGTTGATAAGGAAAATACCTGTTGTCTGTTTTTTTCTGCATCTAGCAACTGCATTTGTTTTTTACGATCTGATCTTCTTCCTGTCGGAACATCTTTTTCAGTCTTTGTCATAGGTTCAGATACTATACGAGATACATGTATCGACTGCCTCATCAAAAATTGTGGAGGGGTAGAACTGAAGTCTTCAAAACTATCATGATCTTTGGTAACTTGAGGTACATTGACTCTGTAAATCCTCTAATCTTGAATTTTAGATGATGATGACATCAAAGATGTACCATGCTGTTCAGATGCAAAACCAGTGCGCGCCAAATCAAGTTTTTCAAACTCGTCCGCAATAGGAACAATGTTGGCATATGAATACTATGTACAAAAATACTATCCATTAATTATTATTACGATTAAAACTACAAATACTATAATGCAATGTATGAAAAAAGTTCAATCATTATAGTACCTTACTAAACATTCTGGTTATAAACTGATTAAACTAAGGCAGGACTGCAGCAACCTTCCAATTCAATATGAGAGGTATGTTATTTCCCTCCTTAACAGCAACTTTGGGTTCAACATTTGAACAAAGTTCAAACATCCACACATTAAGAACCTGTGGGATACCAACTAACCTATAAAGTTGCTTCTCCATTGAAAATTCTTGCCTAAGTGAGGCCATCAACCTAGAGAAAGACACTTTAGCCCAAGGAAAGAATTGATATTTTCCATCTTCAATCATTTTGAAATCAGAAAATAGTACGGGAGAAGCATTCAGCTGTGAGTAGATAAAAGTGTGTATGAAATATAGGATTGCCATCTGGAGGGCATCCTCTTTGTTTTTAAAATTTTCCTTCAGAAAACGTTCCACCAATGCCTCCTTATCTACACCATTGATTGATTGTGGAAAATACTTTTTCATAAGCCTACTCGGAGAAGAATCTTCATATTTCAAATCATCAACATTACCAAAACAGTTTAAGCCGGTAATCAAAGAAAATTCATTGATGAAAAATCTAAGGATCTGGCCTTTGATAAAAACATGCATCTCTTCTTGATTTGGTTGCTCGATCTCGAACATAAGAATACATTTTGTTATTTGTCCAATATAATTAGAAATAGGTATGTTGAGATAACATCCGAAAATAGTCTTCTCAAATAAGTGTAACACTTCTTGCCCGACAACTTCTTTAATTTCATCCTTAAATCTTAAATTGCATAAACTTACAAATCTAAGAGGATTACTTGGAATTTCCTTTATAACATAACTCAATTTCTAAAACAAAAAGAAACAATAATGAAAAAATTAGTCTATATGCAACAACTCTACATTAAGATATTACAATTAAAAAAAATACTCTAATAACAACATACTTTAGATACAAGTTAAAACAACATGTATGTAGGTAAGTATTAACTTGTATCTTTTGTTGTATGACTTTCAATAACAATTAAATCAACACTAGATACATTTCAAGAAATTAACAGTAAGTACCAGATACAAGTCAACATAACATGTATCTATTAAAAAACTTGTATCTTTTGTTATATGACTTTCAATAACAATTAAACAACACTAGATACATTTCAAACAATTAACAGTTAGTACCAGATACAAGTTAACATAACATGTATCTATGAAGTCATAACTTGTATCTCTTATAATATAATTTTCAGTCAAGTTTAAACAGCAATAGATACATATCAAATCATTAACAACAACTCACAGATACAAGACAACATAACATGTATCTAATAACAAGAAACTTGTATCTTTTATTATATTAATTACAATATCAAAATAAATCACAAGATACATATAAATTATTAGCAACAAAGCACCAGATAAAAAATAAATTTTCAAACGTATCATCCATCACAAAGTATGTATCTCGGCCTAAAATTGAACAAATTTGTACATGTAATTACCTTAGGAAGCTCATCTCTACAAATTTCTTCAACAACTCTTCTTCTCTTAACGGGATCTTTACTTTCAGGACTGTTGTGTCCTCTTTTCTTAGAATTACTTTCTTTTTTCTTGTCCTTTTTAGCAAGATTTTGACATAATTTCTTCATAGTTTGGGGATCGTTTCTATATTTTGACCTATTTTCATGAAAACCATCAATTTAATAGTCCAAAATCTCCCGAAACAAAGTTTACAACTTCTTGAGATTCTTTGAAATATTCTAATTGAGAAAATCCAAGACTAAAAGAAGGTCCAGACTATATATTCATGCTGATAATTCAAACAATGAAGCAAAAAAAGTGAAATTGAAGAAATCTCTCTACCAAAATACTCAACTTTCAGATAGCTTTACTTGCGGCCAAATTTTTTTTGAAAAAAAAAAACATAAAAAAGGAATTAAATAAATTAAAGCTGATTTTATGGGGGGAAATTACCTTGATTGAATTTTTGAATCAGATGGAGAAGATGGATAGCAAATGGTTAGATTTTGCGCCATTCAAAAAGGAGATGTGGAGTATTTTTTGGTAAAGAGCCGCCTTTTTAGTTGTAGGGTTAACTTGTATCTCACAATTAGTAAAAAATATGAAATGTTGGGATTTAAGTAATTTTTAAGAAGTGGGGGGATTTTTATAAGTTTAGAAACTTATGTTGTTTATTTAGGAAATTTTTCCTTTTTTTTTAAATTCAAGAAATCAAAGCCAAAATCACCAACTACCCAAGCACAACTAACCTACCCGATCCAGTCTAACCCCATTACAAAACCCAGCCCAAATCCCTTGTATTTCCCCAAATAAGCCCATATTACACCTGCATTTATATGTATACTAAAGGTGCATAGCGCGTGTCAGCACGGGCCCAACACTATAAATATTTTTTAGAACTAAAATTCGATATTGATGAGATATAAACATAAATGTACACTGATTTAATTAAATATTATTAATTCTAATTCATAAATGACTTATAATAATTAATTAGGGGTAATATAGTAATCACGAAGTAATTAGGGGTAATATAGGCAGACATGTCATCTATTTTTAATTAATTATTATTAATTTTTTAATAAATAAATGACTTATTATAATTAATTAGGGATGATATAGTAAAATCACAGTTAAAGCAACTGAAACAAACGTCATAAATATCTATTTTAAAATTAAATATTATTAATTCTAATATATAAATGACTTACAATAATTAATTAAGGGTAATATAGCAAAAAAAAATATTATTAATTCTAATATATAAATGAGTTATAATAAATAATTAAGGATAATATAGTAAATCATAGAGCAATTAGGGGTAATATAGGCAAACATGTCATCTATTTTTTAATTAAATATTATTATTTTTTTTAATAAATAAATAACTTATAATAATTAATTAGGGATGATATAGTAAAATCACGGTTAAATCAGCTGAAACAAACATCATAAATATCTATTTTTTAATTAAATATTATTAATTCTAATATATAAATGACTTATAATAATTAATTAGGGGTAATATAATAAAAATATATTATTAATTCTAATATATCAATAACTTATAATAATTAATAAGGGGTAATATAGTAAATCATAGAGCAACTAAGGGTAAAATAGTAAATGACGAAGTAGGGGTCGAAACCAAATGACTTATAATAATTAATTAGGGGTAATATAGTAAAAAAAATATTATTAATTCTAATATATAAATGACTTATAACAATTAATCAGGGGTAATATAGTAAATTACGGAGCAATTAGGGGTAATATAAGCAAACATGTCATCTATTTTTAATTAAATATTATGAACTATAATATATAAATGACTTATAATAATTAATTAGGGATAATATAATAAAAAAATATTATTAATTCTAATATATAAATGACTTATAATAATTAATTAGGGATAATATAGTAAATCACGGAGCAATTAAGAGTAATATAGTAGATGATAGGGGGTATTATAGTAATCTATTTTTAATTAAATATTATTAATTTTTTAATACATAAATGACTTATAATAATTAATTAAGGATGATATAGTAAAATCATGGTTAAAGCAGCTGAAACAAACGTTATAAATATCTTTTTTTCAATTAAATATTATTAATTCTAATATATAAATAAATTATAATAATTAATTAGGGGTACATAATAAAAAAATATTATTAATTCTAATATATAAATGAGTTGTAATAATTAATTAGGAATAATATAGTAAATCACGGAGCAATTAGAGTGTAATATTGTAAATGATAGGGGTCATATAGTAAATGAAGAGGTGATTGACTTATAATAATTAATTAGGGATAATTTAATAAAAAATATTATTAATTCTAATATATTAATAACTTATAATAATTAATTAGGGATAATATAGTAAACTACGAAGCAATTAGGGGTAATATAGTAAATGATAGGGGTTAATATAGTAATCTATTTTTTTGAATTAAATATTATTAATTTTTTAATACATAAATGACTTATAATAATTAATTAGGGATGACATAGTAAAATCACGGTTAAAGTAGCTGAAACAAACGTTATAAAGATCTATTTTTTTAATTAAATATTATAAATTATAATATATAAATTACTTATAATAATTAATTAAGGATGATATAATAAAAAATATTATTAATTCTAATATATAAATGACTTGTAATAATTAATTAGGGATAATATAGTAAATTATGCAGCAATTAGGATGTAATAAAGTAAATGATTCACGGTAGTAAATGAAGAGGTGGTCGAAACCACCTCACTAGAGGTGCATGGCCTGTGTCAGCATAGACCAAATACTATAGACATCTTTTAGCACTAATAGTTGACATTGATGAAATACAAATATAAATGTACATTGATTTAAAACGATACCTTTTTAAATAATAACTATTTGACGGTACTCTCTAAGAAGTGAAGTTTTATAAGATAGTTTTTTTCCACATGATAAGAAAGTGTGATGTGTCGTGTAGTTGAGTTATTTTAATCGTTTGATGATAAGATTGAGACCTGTTACAAAATATAGAAAAGATGTAGAACTAATATTCATAGGATTATTTCATATAAAAATTGGAACAAAAGATACTTCAATTAATAATAAAGTCTTGGATCATCTTCTCAAAGATGATTATGGTTGAAGCAGCTGTAATAAATGTCATAAACGCATATTTTTCTTGTTTTAATTAAATACTATTAATTTTCTAATACATAAATACTTATAGTACTTAATTAGGGGTGATATAGTGAAATCACGGTGCAGCTCTTGAAGCAGTCATGTTGAAACCAATATTTTAATTAAATATTATAAATTTTTTAATACATAAATGACTAATAAAAAATATTATTAATTATAATATATAAATGACTTATAATAATTAATTAGGGATAATATAGTAAATCATGGAGCAATTAGAGGTAATATAGAAAAATGACTTATAATAATTAATTAGGGGTAATATAATAAAAAAAAATATATTAATTCTAATATATAAATGACTTATAATAATTTATTAGGGGTAATAAAGTAATTCACGGAGCAATTAGGGGTAATATAGTAATTGATGAAACGCTGGTCGAAACCATAGGCAGACATGTCATCTATTTTTTTCAATTAAATATTATTAATTTTTTAATACATAAATGACTTATAATAATTAATTAGAGATGATATAGTAAAATCATGGTTAAAGCAACTGAAACAAACGTCATAAATATCAATTTTTTTAATTAAATATTATTAATTCTAATATATAAATGACTTATAATAATTAATTAAGGGTAATATAATAAAAAAATAGTATTAATTCTGATATATAAATGACTTATAATAATTAATTAGGGGTAATATAGTAAATCACGGAGCAATCAGAGATAATATAGTAAATGACGAAGCAGCTGGTTCTTTAATTAAATATTATTAATTTTTAATACATAAATGACTTATAATAATTAATTAGGAATGATATAGTAAAATCACAGTTAAAGCAGCTGAAACAAACATCATAAATATCTATTTTTTAATTAAATATTATTAATTCTAATATATAAATGACTTCTAATAATTAATTAATTTTAATATATAAATGACTTATAATAGTTAATTGGGGGTAATATAATAAATCACTAAACAATTAGGATTAATATAGGCAGACATATCATCTATTTTTTTAATTAAATATTATTAATTTTTTAATACATAAATAACTTATAATAATTAATTAGGGTTGATATAGTAAAATCACGGTTAAAGCAACTAAAACAAACGCCATAAATATCTATTTTTTTAATTAAATATTATTAATTCTAATATATAAATGACTTATATAATTAATAGGTGTAATATAATAAAAATATTATTAATTTTAATATATAAATAACTTATAATAATTAATTAAGAATAATATAGTAAATTACGGAACAATTAAGAATAAAATGATAAATAATAAAGAGCTGATCGAAACCAGCTCTTCTATAATAAAGAAAAATATCGATGCATACACACGCACACGTGCCTCTCTCTTCTATCTTCTACTCTTTCTCTTCCCCAGTTGTTCAACAACAACAAACGACAACATCCAATATCATCAATAATGCACATCAACCGCACATGAACGACAACTTCAACAACAAATGTGAGCAGCAACAACGGCTCACCAAATGACACCTTATACATCAACCAACATACGAATTCTGCGTATCAAGGGAGGACGGTATAATTTCGTACCAAAGTCACCTCATAACCTTATCCCAAATATTGAATTTCAAAATCTCTAATTTACTCAAAAGCCCCCCCCCCCCCCCCCCCCCCCCCATTTTCATCTCCAATCCCTTTTTAAACATCCTTTGGTATAGAAAAATAGAGGGTGAATTTTCTTGAAAAATAATTGAGGATTCTAAAGGAGCATTCCTCTCTAACATAACCAAGAGATTCATATTGAAAACCACTCAAATTCGATGAAATACACTCAATGTAGCGAAATCGTTCAAATTTCAGCAAAAAATAATTATTTTCGATGAAATCGCTCAAATTCTGATGATGTTAATTTGAATTCCGGTGAAATTGAGTAAAACTCCAGTGGTGGAAGTCACGACGTGCTAAGCTCATTGTCCCAGGTGCTTCTTGGAAAAAGTGAACCTACTCAAGACCACAATGGACTCCTCCTTCCAGTTTGCATTTCTTCGTTTGGCTTGGATCTAAGCCCGACATTGAGCCAAGATGGATACTTTCAAGTCTAAGGAATTCAATCCGGTCAAGAGAAAAAATAGATCTATTATAGTTCTATTGGATCTATTTTTATTTGTTCGTGGATATTTCTTAACTTCTCTAAACATTTTGATTTTATTAATGTTCATATCTTGGGGGTGATCAAATGGTATTTGATTAAATGCTTTACTGTAATATTCTTTAGTGTTTTCTCTTAGTCTTTATAATTCTTGTATATTATTTTGAAGGTATTCTAAATATTCTATATCTTTTGTTCTAAAATATTCAATTAAATTCTCTTTCATAAGTATCTCTGTTGCTCTTATTTCTTCCATATCTTGTCTCCAATATTTTAAATACTCATAGTCTATCATTTTATCCTAAATTAGTTCTAATACTACAAATTTCTTTGTAATAATTTATTCTTATTGTACTATATCTGATATTAAATTCTAGGTTATTTATAACATTAATTATCCTGTCTTTTTCATCTATGAATAATTCTATATCTAAATCATATTCTAAACTGTCTTTTATTTTTAGTTGTTGTATGGTTTTATCTATCTAAATTAATCTTTCTTTTAATTGTTCTCTTCCTCTTCTAAGCTGGTTTCTATAATTAATTTCTTCGTATAGCCAACTTTGTTTTTCTCTAACTCTTTGAATATATTCTAGCATTCTTAATTTGTATAATATTCATCTGAATAATAACTATCTGAATTATTTCTATCATAGAAATCTATATTTTCTAATTCATCTTCTATCCAATTAGTACTTAGTAACTCATCTTCAAAATCAAATATTTTTTCCCATATTATTTTCTTTATGTCTTCTAATTCTAAGTCTTTTATGATATATAAAACAAGTATCTTAGTTTCATCAGATATATAACTTGTCATATTATTCATATTATGCTTAGGTTTCTACGAATAACTTGGATAACTTGGAATTGGATTCTAGTAATTAAATGTTTTATCATAGTATTTATTAGTTGTTTGTTTTAATCTTAATAATTCTTGTATATTTTCATTAAGGAATTCTATATATTTTATATCCTTAGTTCTCATATATTTTTCTAGATTGGTTTCCATTAGTTTTTCTACTAATTGTATATTTTTCATATCAATTTTTCGTAATTTATCATGGTTTATGTGTAGGTTTGGTATGTAAGAATTTGTAAGAGTAGGTAGGTAGGTGTGATATGTAATTTATTCTAGTCATAAAATATTTATCAAATATTTTTTCCAATATCATTTTTCTTATATCTACAATTTCTATATCCCTAAGTACATACAAAACAAGTATTTTAAATTTATCTACCATTTCGTCAGATAAATAAGTATTCATTTTTCATATGATGTTTTTTTCAAAATGTTCCTTTCAATCATACACATAACAAAATATGATCATTTTAGATTACTATATACTAAATTATTCTTAAATAATATTTCTTCGGTCACTATTAACATGGTAATATGGATACTTTTCCCTTAAACAACGCATCTACTCTGGCTACTCCCCTATCACGGCTTTCTTGTCTCACTGATTTCACCTTTAGGATGGCATAGTTCTTAGGAATTTTTCTCTTTTTCCACTTTGCTAATAAACTTCTTAACATGCTATTTTTTGAATAATTCTACTATAAATTAACTAACATGAACTTATTTTATCATATCATGATTGTTAGGAATTTATGAATTTAGCTATTCATAATCACAAATATAAATACTTGTTCTGGTAAATCTGATAATTCTAGATTTTCCGTAGTTGTTTGATGATTTATAGCTTTTTCTTGGAAATATACCTATTTTTATTAAATAATTCAAAAGTTTTGCGTACAAGAGAGGGTTTTGCTTCAACTCATGAAGACTTGCCCTTTATCTGAGAGAATGCTCGTCTATTTATATCCTAAAAAATGAAAGACGTAAAGTCTATACTCTCACTAATATTTTACACGTATCTTTCCTAATAATTCATATGTTACAAAAAGGTCAAAAAGGCTAGGCTATAAAGTTAGCTACCCTAAAAAGAAAACAAGACTTATCTATACAAAAGTCTTACAAAACTAATAATTTACGTATTAGAGTTAAAGGCTATACAATATGTTGTTTTCTAGTCATGTATTAACTTGTCTTCTTCTATTATTGCTCTGATACTGTTTTCTTTTTATCTTCTTCTTGTTGTATCTGCTGTTTTTTTATCTTCCTACTATTGTAGCATCACATCTGGAATAAAATTGTGTCTGTCACTACATCTGCTGCGTATGTGGTCATCATATTTTTGGCCAACTTGTTTACAGAATTGATCCATAGCTTCTTCTGAAATAACTCCTTTCGTAATAGATCTTGTGAATGGTAACTCTTCTGGTTTTAGGATTGTCATGACCCATTTTCTTATCTCTTCTCTGTAATTTTTTCTAATATTTTTACAAGTAGAGTAAACCAATAATTGATTTCTGTTATAGTAAATCCAAACTGGGTTTTGATTTATATAATTATTTGCTAACTCAGTCAATATACTGCTAAGTCCAATAACTCTCTTGTTTCGGTAGAAGTTCGGTATCTGATTTTTTATTATCTCTTCTTGTTTGCATATTTCTTAAGGGATTATATAATTTCGTGTCATTCCTATCTTGACAACAGTAATTGTCTGTTTTATTTCATCAAATAATATTTCTGTAGGTGCTGAGTAGAAACGGACATAGAATAACTGTCCCTTCATAATCTTCTTATAATCCATAAATCCTTTGTAAATATCTGGAATTCCTATAACTCTTCTCCCATAGTTGTGTAGACTGTAGATAATAGTCCATAATAGTAACATAAAGTAATTAAGTTTGCACTGGTGCTAGGCAAAGCAATAAGTTTGTTATAGTTCTGACATTTTTATGTAATATATCCTTGGTGTTGTTTTGCTAAATCTTTACTCTGGATAGGTTTTGTATTTAACAATTTTTGTAAAGAATAAATATTATCAATATATGTACGAGTGATATGGTTATAAGTCTGCTTTTGTTGATTGAGTGACTCGGAATATGTGTGTATCTAGGGAGGTATAGATGACTCTGATTTTTGTATCTTTGGTGTATATGATTTTGAGAATATATGGTTGAGGTTATAATTCTTTTTCTTTGGTGGTTTAGGTTTATTTTGAGTGGTTATATTCTTTCCCTTGGATACATCACCTACGCCTGCAGCTGTAACTGTAATTTCGTCAATAATTTGAGTTTTTAGGTGTTTCTCATCATCACCTTCTAGGTCTAGTTTTTTAATGTGCTCTTCCTGGACAGTATTTTTCTAATAGCTTTTTCTTGTTTTTTATAGTGCTCAGCCTGCACTTTTACATTTGTAACTTCAGTAGTTAATGTGATAACTCTTTCTTGTAATAACTTCATTTGTTCAAACACTTGTAATATTAAGTTTGTTTGGGTATCTTTGACATCAGCTTCTTACATTGGTAAATCAGTTTGAGTAACTTTGTCTTGATATGTAATCTGCAATAACATTCTTGTTAGTCTTGATTACTTCAATCGTAAATGTAAAATTTAATATATTCAATACTAATCTCCTAATTTCCTTCGTCGTAACTGAGTTTTGTATTTTTCTTGTTAACCACCATCGAACCTGGGTATTATCTTTCCTCACAATAAATTTGTTATATACAATATATGGTTCAAATACTAATAAACATTTATATAATGAACATAATTCTTTTCTATTTATTTCCTATTTTATTTTTGTTTCATTAAACGTACCTGAGTAGTATCTACAATGATGTTCTAATTTTTCTTCTTCATATCTATATTTAAGTACTCCTCCATAACTATATTCACTAGCACCTGCTTCTACTATATATATAAATTTTATATTTTCGTCTGAGAATTGTAATTTTGGTAATTCTTTACAAAGTATTTTTATTTTCTGAACTTGTTTTTTATCTTCTTCATTGTAATTATATTCTCTATCCTTTTTAAATTTTTTCTGTAAAGACTTTAGATTTTCTGCTAATTTTGGTATATATTTTCTTACTTGGTTTACTAATCCTAAAAATGATTGTAATTTTTTTTTGTATCTAATTCTTCTTTTGAATTTATTATTTTTGGTACTATATGTTGTTGCATTTACTCCACTTTTATCTATTTGTATTCCTAAAAAATCTATCTAGTTTTCATAATTTCAGTTTTCCTTTCACTTAAACTTATTCCCGATTTTCCTATTATATCTGTAAATTGTTCTAATAATTTTAAATGTTCCTCTTTAGTTTTTGTATATAGTAGTATATCATCTATGTATACTATACAATTAGGTAATTGTTTAAAATAACTATCCATAAAGTGTTGATATCTACCTGGTGCATTTTTATATCCAAATGGTAATACATTCCATTCACAAAATCCTTGTCGTACCGTAAATGCGGTTAATTTCTTAGAATTTTCATCTAACTTTAAGTGGTAAAATCCTGATTTACAGTCAAATTTTTCTAAAGTAATTATATCCTTGTATTTGTCTTATTTTTAATATCTTATTTGGTATTGGATAATTGTATGTCATAGTTTTTACATTTAAATTTCTATAGTCAATCACCATTCTACTTTTTCCTCTTTTTTGTTCACTATGTTTATTTACTATAAACGCTGGGCTATTATATTTACTATTGCTTCTTTGTATATACTGTTTTTTTAATAATTCATCTATATGCATTTGAAATTCTTTTAAATCGTCAAAATTATATGTTAATGGTTTTTGAGTTATTATGTTATTTTTATCTATTAATTCAATTTTTATAGTAGTTTTATTTTTTTCCCATCCCTTTAATGGATCTTCACTATATAATTGTCTTAATTTTTTCTTTATTATTTCTACCTTATCTATTGAAAATATGGTTATTTCTTTTTTATTTATCAAAAATACAACTAGTTCTACTGTGTCTTCTGTATTTTTTTATATTTTCTAACTTTTGTGTAATTTTTTCACTTCCTTTTATCCAATCAGTTTTCTTTCTTATTTTATTAATAACTCTTTTTGCTCTTACTTTTTGTTTACATGGTGTTGTAAACTACCAATCTGTTTTAGTTATTATATGTGGGTATAATTTATCTAAAAATGACATTCCTAAAAGCATATCTTTTGATGCTAGTTCATAATTATAGATTTCTTCTATTGCTATTATTTTATCCCATATCTGTATTTTTATAATCTTAGCTTTATATGTAATTAAGCTTCCTTCATTATTAAATCCTTTGACTACTATTGGTACTTTTAGCTTATCTCATTTACCTTCTGGTAAACATTTGTATCTACATAAGTTTGCTTCTGATCCTGTATCTATCATAGGTGTATAATACCTATTATAATATCCTTCTACTATTATTTTTACAAGTACATATATTTTCATATCATGTCAAAGCTTTTTTTATGAATAATCTTTCTTTATTATATATTATAGATAATTGTGTATATTCTATATTGTATGGTTTTACTTGTTCTAACCATTTTATTCCTAATATTATGTCTGCTTTTTGCATTTCTTCCTTTATTTCAAATTCTTTTTTTATTTTTCTGACTCCTATTATTATTTCCTTTTCAGTTGTATCCTTAATGTTTATTAGACTCCTTGGTAGATCTGGGCATATATTACTATTAGATTTTATTTCTCTACTTTTTACTAGATATTTTGCTATATAATTTTCTTCTTGTCCTGTGTTTAGGAGTATTAAATATTATTTTTCATTTATTGTTTCTGTTATGTAATATTGGTGTAAATTAACTGTTGAAATTGTTTCATAACTTGTTCTTTTTAATGAGTTTGATGATTCTGGTTTTTCATGAGCTATTGTTTTTAATATACTTATTCTATCATTTATTATTTTTAAATCTTCTTCTATGTCTATATTTTTGTAACTATAATCATTATTATCAATTGTTTTTACGAATTGTTCAAAAGGACTTTCTATTTGTATTTTATTAATCTTATTTTTTCCTGTTATTTTATGTTGTGTTGTTAATACGTATAGATTTTTACATCTTGCTGTAAATATTTTACTTCCTTAGTTAGTTCTATTCCAGATATTTTTCAATATAATACTAATGATTTATCTATATTTTTATTTGTTATTGCTACTGAATAATTCACACTTATTATAAATTTAAAATTTTGGTATATTAAATTTCTTTTTATAGCAGTTATTATACTTTTTTCTATAGGTTTTATAATTCTATCATCTGCTAAATATAATTCTACTGGTGTATCTATTCCTTCTATAAAACATGTTTTTATCAATATCTTTGTTCCTCCAAGGTGTACATATTTTATTGGGTCTTTACTTTTTATATCTTCTATTTTTTTATTAATTATTCTTTTTGTTACTAGTGGTATACTAGCTCTACCTTTTGCATATCTACAGTCTATTACATGTTCCTTTTGGCTTACTACGTAGTATTCTTCCTTTTTTCTACTAAATATATTTTTATTGTTGGTATTTTAAATATTTTTTCTACACATAGGTCTAACTCTTTTCCTTTTATTTCGTCAAATATATTATTATCAAATATTATTTTTTGATTTGTTCCTTCTTCATTTAAATATTCTTCCTTTGTTATTATTTTTATATCTTCTTCAGTTATTTGGTTTATTTTTATATCTTCATCAGTCATTTGATTCATCTAAATCACTATCTATTTTATTATTTGTTTCATTCTCCGAAATTTCATATATACTGTCTTCACTTTCTAATTCGTAATCTATATAATTTATTTGCATATATTCTGCATTTTCTATCTTTATTTCTGATATTTGTTTCTTTTTTGGATTTTTAGGCATTTTACAATCTCTAGCTAAATGTCCTAGTTTTCCACAATTATAACAAGTACATTCTTTTATAGAATTTTTTTTCCTATATGGTCTTTTATCTTTATAATTTTTTACATAATATCTTTTTCTTGGTTTCTTATACTTATATTTTGATTTCTTGTATTTCTTATATTTCTTATGTCTTTTTCTTTTCTTATAAAATCTTTCTTTACATCCAAATTGAGGTGTTATTTTATCTTTGCAACTTGTTAAATTTCTTATTAATGTTTTTTCCATTTTTATTTCTTCTCTATATTTTTCACATAAATTTCTATACCATTGTTGTAAAATTTTATTCTTGCTCCTAGGGTATCTACTATTTTTGGTTCATCCCAAATATTTGTTATTTTTGAACTAAATGGTTCGGGTAATTTACTAAAATATAATCTTCTTATTTCTTTACTTTCTTCTAAATTATATGTTCCTTTATAATAATATTTCTTAAATGCGCACGTATACTCATCTATATAGAACATATTACATAGGGCTAGTTTTAACATTAAATTTCTATTTATATCTTTTTCTTTATTTTGTTCTGCTTCTTCTGTTGTCATACTGCTAAATTCATCTCTTATAGCTATTTTATATTTTTTTAATATTTTTGTTGGTGATATTTTAGTAGTTATTGATGTTCCTTCTATTTTATTATCAGATCTTAATACTTTTTTACTTGCTTCAGCTAGGTTTAAAAACTATAATTTTATTGTTTCTATTAATGTCTTTTCTATATATTCTGGTATGTTTGTTGTATCTATTTTATCATCTAATAATTGTTTTGACATATATCCTATCCATAGTTGTATTATTTTATTTGTGTCTATTACATAGTCTAAATCTAAAAAATTATAATTAATTATTTATTTTGGTGTCCATTTATTATATTCATCCTTTGGATTATATTTTTTAAACTTATTTTTGTAATTATAGGTTGGTTTTCTTATTTTTGATGTACTAGGTATTCTATTTTTATCTAGAGTATTTACTTCTGTATTTATTAATTCTAGATTTTCTTTATTAATTACTTCTTGTTCTTCATTAATTTCTAGTTTTCCTATGTTTTCTAGAATTTTTGTATATGTTTCACTATCTTCCGAATCATAATTATCTGTTTCTTCAGCATCTATTGTATTTATTTCTAATTCACTAGTTTCTGATTCTTTATTTTTTATTTCTAATTGTTTTTAAATTGATTAATCTCGTTTAATAATTTTTGTTCTTTATCCTTTTCTTCTTTTTCTTTCTGTCCTTTTTCATACAGGTCTTTTAGTATTTGTAGTTCTTTTTCTAATTCAGCAATCCTACTCTTTTTAATTTCTTCTATTTTTCGTATTTTTTCTGTGGTTTGTTGTTTTATTTTATCTATTTTCTTTTTTCTGTCTATTTCTTCATTTTCTCTTTCTATTCTTACCATGGCTGCCAACTTATTTTCTAATTTTAATTCTTCTTTTTCTAACATTAAATATAAATGTTCACCTATTTTCTTATATCTTTTTCCTAGATTAGAGAATACTATTTTTATTTTTGATCCTTCGTAATTTTCATATGTTTTTTCGTCAATTATAAATTCTTCTTTATTCATTTTATTTAAATGTATATAGGTTATGTTGATATATATATTCTAGACTATCTATTGTTGATTTTAAATTTGATATTTCTTCTTTTTGTGCATTTATTGAGTTTTTACTAACTCCGACAATTATGTTATACTGTAGTCTTTCTATTTTTATTTTTAATTCTTTACGTTTTTCAGATATTATTTCTTTTAATTCTTTATATTGTTGTGGTTTTTGTACGTTATTCATCTAAATAATATTTATAATATTTTGATAGATATCTAGATCTAATTTTATCATAATTAATAAATTAATCAAATAAATTCAAATATATACTACTTCCGTAACTTTAAACAACATACTTCTGTCATGTATAAAATGAAGATAATCTACGAGCCTGAAATGGAACAATCGAGGAGTGGGCCAAAGCTCAAGATTTTGAGTCCAAAGTTTGGACATTTATGGGTTTGGAATTACCATGTTATTTTGCAAATTAACTTTTTGTTTATTCAAATTACTAGTTTCATTAGGCCCGTGTTAAACTCGTGTCCAAATTTTAGATATATAATTATAATATTTTAATTTAAAGAGGTAAAATTTGTATTTATTTTTTTACTGCATAGTTAAAATAATTTAATGATACATTTAGTATGTATTTCTTTAAACTTACCTCTAAAAAATAAGAAGTATTTTTTATTTTATTATCCGGTAAATAATTCAAGTTAGTCAAATGTCACGGCCCATCACGGAGGGTAGGATAGGGGCCATCACAATCTCAAATTTGGGCCATCATGGTCTCTAATTCATATTTTATGATGTTTTTAGCTTGTGCACACTTTTTGTAATTTAGTTTTCCCAACAAAAGTAAAAAGTATTTTTGCTATATCACCCTTGATTAACTAATATCAATTTAATATAATTTCTTCATTATGTAAAAGTCAACTTATCTAAATACGAAAAAAATAAACTATTAATATTGTCTTGATTATGCAAAAGATGATTTATTACTTTCTCATTTTTTTTTTTATAAAAAAGGTAAGAGATTAAATTGTGAGGAATAAAATTCTCACCAACAAAGTGAGAGTTCATGTGTCCAATCAAGATATTAAGGTTTTCTTACTACCCCGTTTCTATTTGCTTGAACTATCTTTCTTTTTAGTCCGTTAAAAAAAGAATTTCTTTTCTTTTTATCAATTTTTAATTTCAATTATCCACAAGACATGTTTACACCACAAGATTAAAAGATATTTTAGTACATTCGATATATCTTTAATTTATGATCATAAAATTTAAAATTATCTTTACTTTTTAAAATTTTTTGTCACATTAAATAGGCCAAATAAATTAAAACAGATAAAGTATATTAGGATATGAACCCAAAAGAATAAGGAAACACCAAAACCAAATAAATTACTGAAAACCAATCGACAACAATATACAATCAATGATAGAGTTCCACGTTGAAATGGACAAAAAAAATAAAATGAGTACAAAAGCTAAAATTAAGAAGGAAATGATAGGCATGTGTAGCTTGATGACTTGATGTCATCAAAAGAATATTCTATAGTATAAATTTGTGAGGACGACAAATCCTTTGCGTTCTCATATATAGTATAAAAGTGTCCAATTTTAGAGTTCTAATTATTTCCTTAAAATTAAAACTTGAACTTTCTCACGAGGCTTCCTTATTTCATATCACTTTGTCTTTCCTTGATAAAAATGAATATTCATTAAAAAAAATTCTTAATTAATTTGTCGCTTAGCCTGATTAGTTAAGTTCTTTTGCAAGTATTTCTTAACTAATCAATATTAATTTTTACTTGAAGAATCATTTCTTTACTTATTAAAATATTCTCACCTTTTTCAAGTTACTCAAATGTCACAGCCAGAATTTGAGACTGTGATGGCCTTTATCCTACCCTCCGTGATAGGTAAGCTAAAGATTCAATTTCAAAAACAACATTCCAAACTTATAAAAGTAGAAGAAAATAAGAACATAATAGATCCTGAATAATCTCATAAGTAGATTAATAGGCTAGCAAAATTGAAACATAGATAATCCTAGGTCTGGAAGTCACTAATACAAGCCACTAATTACAGAACTAAAGAAAGTTTCAGTATTTCAAAATGCAAAAATGCATAGAGATAAGGCTGAAGGAGATTTCAGTAGTCTCTAAAGCCAATAACAGCTACCTTGAATATCTAATGGTGCTAACAAAGAAGAAACTACAAGAATCAATTTCCGAAAATCGTCAGATCTGTACCTAAAAAAGCAAGGGTATGTATGGAACCATGTGTACTCAGCAAGTATCGTCGACCGACCTTAATTCAAAGTGGTGACGAGTAATACCACGTCAATCATCTAAAATAAAAATACATCCTGCTCAGGAAAGCCATCCTAATCTAACTGAATAATCAAGCCTATCAGTCATAAGGATATCATAACACAGTCCAAACAATTCTCAATACATTGAGAGCAAGTAACAGATATTCAAGTACTTAAAAATAGTACAAAGTCAACAAATAAACCTTATATAATCTGAGCCAAAAATGAATGAATGCAGTACAATGCAATGCATATGCTGTGTATACAGACCTACCGAGCAATGGCTTTAAGGTCATGACTCATGGTGGACTCACAAGGACTATGTACTGTGCAAGTGCACACTCCAATCTCAATAAATATATTGTACCCTATGTCCCAATAAATATGTTGTGCAGGCTTGCATTTCGATCCCAATAAATATATTGTTCAGGTGCGTACTCCAATCCCAATAAATATATTGTGCAGATGTGCACTCCAATCCCAATAAAAATATTGTGCAGGCATGCACTCTGATCCTAATAAATATATTATGCATGCGTGCACTCCGATCCCAATAAATATATTGTACAGGCGTGCACTCCGATCCCAATGCACTCCGATCCCAATGAAATGCAATGCATGATGTGCAGGCGTGCAACTCCGATCCCAAATCAACAATAGAGTCAAGAAAAGCACTTCGTGTCTCAAGTCAGATCAAACATCAATTTCAAAGTTTAACTCAACTTATCAAGTGAGTATTCTTATTAGCCAGCTTTTTCAATAATTTATTTACCATAGCAAATCAATCCATCGGGTTAGAAAATATGGAAAAACAGTTCAAAACATACAATTAACTTATTTTATCTCCTTAAACATCGGTATTCACATAGATGCTCGTCACAATCACCTATTCGGAACCCCCATTTTCCATTACTCCCATTACACATAACTAACAAAGAGCACTTTGAGAAAGAGTCTAAGAAAAGTCTCAACTTGCCTTAAAAGGAGATCTGTGAAGTTAACTCGAAGATGAAAGGATCAGATGAAATCTTTAGCCTTTTTAATTGCCTCCGAACGAACCCAATCTAATCAAATACAACATCCTCAATTTAATAAATTTTTACTCTAGAAAGATCATAGACCTAAAACTCCATTTTTTTCCTAAATTTTTGGAGTCTACAGTGATACACAAAAATAGTAAATTATAGTACCTTACTTCAATTGCATCGCACTATTAAACACCCATAATGTAATCTTACAATTATTACAAACTTTCTAATACCATTGGCCTCATGTAGACTTAGTTTCCAGTAACCATTATAGCATTATAACTATTACTAACTTAAATCAATTATTAAAATTAACACTACCTAAAAGAAAATTCTTTGGCCCAACTTTCATGAACTTCACACTGCTTCCCGTTATTTACTCTTCACACAAATTTAATAGTAGATAAATTGTATTTCACCCGTACTAACACTACTTTAATTTACTACTCCAATTTAACCATCACCTTGTGATTGCAGATATAGCACCGTAGAAATAAGAACAAATTTGCCAAAAGAATAAGCTTAACCTGAAGCGTAGATACTCTGCTCTGAAGCAGTGAACGTGAAACGGTGTAGTAACTGTTGTGCCCCTCTTTCTCTAAGTTTCCTGATGCTATTGTTATTCTTATAATAATTGAATATCCTTCCCACTTAAGTTTATAATTTATTTTATATATAGGTCTCAAGAGTTAAGAAAATATCAATTTAGTCCATTACTATAAAATAATCTATATCTATAATTTGTAATCTATATCTATATTCTACATCTATATCTATATTTATAATCTATCTATAATCTATAATCTATAATATATTAAAAGTGTGAAGACCATTAGAAAGGTAATTTTGTTATGATATATATCAATTATAGTGAATGTCTATCAAGATCTATCAATATCTATTTGATGTCTATCAGGATTTGATGTATTTGTCTTTCAGTGTAAAACTAGAGGCAAATTCCCCTTATAAATAGAAGGGCTTCCTTCATTATAAATTCATCCTTCAAGAGAAGAAATAAGAATTACTCTCTCTATTCCCTCTACTCTTCTTCCTTGTTCTTTATTATTTTATAACACGTTACCAGCACGAGACTCTGCCAAACAAGGCGAGATTATAAATCTAAAGGTCAAGGTTAGTAATTCCTTATGTTATTTGTATTTTTTTATTAATAATATAATTATTGTTGGATTTGAGGTAAAATAATTGGTTTGAAACCATTTATGTTTTAAATTCATTCTTCAAGAACAATATTATCAAAAGGGATGATAATATTTGGGTTCAAGTCCCATCGATTTATGCCTAAGACGCCTTTATACGGATAAGATGTTGAGTTTGAATCTCAATACACCATATTGATGATATTATGATGGCTAAGGCAAAATAATGTGTTTTTGATGAAAAATCGTGAAACTTGTTCATTGAATATGCTCCATTTCAAGAAGTGAATGTGGCAGCAATATATGATAAGTCTGAAAGACAATTTGCTCCATTCTTAAAGTGAATGTGGTAGCAATATAAAGAAATTCTCTCTATCATATTTATGCCTCAATTTGCTCCTGAAGTAACAAAATCTTGAAAGAGGTTATAAGTTATCATAATTTGATAGGCTTAAGACACAATTATATTTCATTCCTGGGGAATGAGAACCTTATTAATGCAAACGTGCACTTGATTATGATGGTATCACAACTCAACTCCGAATGAGGCAGAATAAATGAGAAAAGTTATTTTGAAATCTACTTCTAAAGTAGTAAATCTAAAATTTATTCTTGTAATAGTAAATCTAAAATTTACTAAAGAAAAAAGTACATGCCATGATAAACTTGAAGTTTACTAGAATAAAAGTTCATAAATTGATATGAACGATTATGACATCTCGAAGATGGGCATGTATTGAAAAACTAGAAGATTCTTCAAGAATTGTTTATGTCGTTTGTTCTAATGATATGTTGGTTGGACCAACTAATATTGGGATTGGATCCCTTCAAATCTAAAAATTATAAAAGGTGAATAAGAGTCCATTTACCTATCATGTAATATGTTGAAAAGATGCATCAATAAGATGATCACATGTACATTCATGGTCAACCTACGTTTGACATTCATAAAGTTACTTGTTCAATATAAATTGAGCATAATTTTCAAATTGTGTAATTGAGATAATTCATCTTGATGATGATAGTTTAACATTGAATGACTTTCATAAATAACTGAATCATTACTAACGAGAACAAAGTTTCATGTATTAATATGAAATATGATATATTGCATATAATAACACTTGTATGCAATAGACCAATAAATTATGATTATTTCTTCTCTCTCAATTGGTTCAAGATCGGAAACTAACTATTTTATCTAATAGTTTTGATGTGCGGTATTCGATTAATGAATGTACCATGATGCACAAAGATAGATCAATCAAAGAAGATGGAGGATGTATGTTAGCTTTCCTAACATAGGGGGAGATTATAAGCAACTATAAAATATGTTAGGAATTATCATCGGATCTTTATTCAAAATATAATTCAAGTCAAATGCTGAAAGCATCTCATATTAAGCTGCAAGTGCTCCTATTTTGTGTCCTTAAAGTATAAAGTCTATGCATGCGTGAAGCTTGATAGACCAATCGGTTTAAAATGAAACAATCCTTGAAAAGAATAAGGAGCAAATAATCATGATAAGAAGGAAATGTGCTCTTGAAGAGCCTACGACATAACACTTCATGAAACCTTATGAGAGGTTTAAGTAATTGAAAATAATGAAGTGATGAGATCTCAAAATGTTATGTCGCATTATGAAACGATACAAAATAAGAAATCGTCGATGATATCTTTGATACAATATTAGCGCAATATTATAAAAGATTATGAGGATCTGAATTCTACATTAATTTAAGCATGCTGACGAAGAAATATTTATCAAGTAATCTGAAAGGATGCATTTTGGTAAATGTAAAACTTATTTGATTTGCAGTCCACACACTTGAAGATGTCACACATGACATGTTGGATATTGTTACTTGATAAACATCCATATGAAAATCTCTTAAGGATTCAAAATGCTTGAAGCATATAAAGTTTCTAGAAAACTTTTTATCATCCTCATAAGATATAATTTGATGATTTCAGTATCATTGAAATTCTTAGAGAGTTTTCAAAAGCAATAGAGTATTTGCTTACATGAGAAACATGCAAAAATTGAATAAGGATCCATTCCGACCTCAAGAAAAGAATGAGGAACTCCTTGGTTATGAAGTACCATATCTTAGTGCAATTGATGCACTAATTATCTTGCAAATACTATAAGGTCCGATATAGCCTTTTTTAGTTAATTTGTTAGCAAGTTTATAGTCCCGATCTTATTGGTCATACTAATTTTGGGTACTTATCTGACCTACATAAAACTCGATCTCAAATAGGCTATGTGTTCATATGTGGTGGTATTGCAATATCTTGGAGATATACAAAGCAGTCTATCGTAGCCACTTCATCGAATCATGCTGAGATAATAACTATTCATGAAGCAAGCCAAGAATGTGTATGGTTGAGGACCATGATACATCTCATTCGAGAAAAATATGGTGTGAAATATGACAATCTACCCACAATTTTATACGGAAATAATGCATCATGCATAACACATCTTAATGGAGGATTCATAAAAGGAGATAGAACGAAGCACACTTCATCAAAGCTTTTCTACATACATGAGCTACAAAAGAATGGTGATATTAACGTGCAACAGATTCGTTCAAGTGAAAATGTGGCTGGTTTATTCACTAAGTCTTCTCCAATTATAACTTTTAAGAAGATGGTGTACAAGATCGGGATGCAAAGGTTCAAGCATATTCTCATTAGGGGGAGTTAATACGCGCTGTACTCTTTTTTCCTTGCGAGGTTTTGTCCCATTGGGTTTTCCTTGTAAGATTTTTAATGAGGCAGCCGATAAGTGTATTGTTAGAAATGTGTACTCTTTTTCCTTCACTAGATTTTTTTTCCTACTAGACTTTTTCTAGTAAGATTTTAACGAGGCACATTATCTATCTAGACATTCAAGGGGGAGTGTTATGATATATATCAATTATAGTGAATGTCTATCAAGATCAAGATCTATTTGATGTCTATCAGGATTTGATGTATTTGTCTTTTAGTGTGAAACTAGGGGCAAATCCCCCTTATAAATAGAAGGCTTCCTTCATTGTAAATTCATCCTTCAAGAGAAGAAATAAGAATTACTCTTTCTATTCTTTCTACTCTTCTTCCTTGTTCTTTATTATTTTATAACAGATTTGAAATTTTTGCTTTTCATTAATTGTCTATAATTTAGACATAATCATCTTTGTCCTAATTTTTTAATAGATAAAAATTAAAATTCATTGAAATTTTGTTATCAAACCTTTCCTTATTTAAATTTTATACCTTAAATATATACTTTTAAAATCAATTAAAATTTTACCTTAAGTAAATCTTTAAAACAAAATATTAATTGGAAGTTTTCAACATTAGTACTTCGAAAGCACTATAAATATTATATGTACTTATGAAATAATTTTGTATGGAAATTATTAAGTAACATCTAATTGCATTCTTAATAGACAAATTATTTCTCAAAAAAAAAGAAGATCGAATTTAACTCTTTTAAAAATTCAATGTTACGTATACTTAATATTTTCAAGTTATTATTTAATTATCTTTATAATATTTAAAATTAAAAAGTTATAAAATATATGGTAAAAGACAAAATATATATATATATATATATATATATATTTTTAGAAAAATTATTAACTAATGATTCCCAAAAATATAATAAGAAAAATATATTTTAAAAATTAAAAAATCCTAAATTTATGATAAGATTCAAAGTTTTCTCAGTAAGAAAGAGGTTAATGGAGGATATATTAATATTTATTTAATGTCACCCCATAGGAAGAGTGATAAAATCAAACCAAATGGTACCCAATTTTCAATTATAAGGTCCGTACGAGCTACATCAAAATTCAAAAGACAATATATATGTAATTAATGAATTTATGGTTATAAAATTTGATTTAGGGTCCTCAACTTTTTATTTTTTCCCCCAAGTTTAGAAGTCTTTATTTTAGGTTTTCTAACCTAATTAGAATTCAAGCAGCCTAAAATTAAAAATTTCCTGTTTAACTTGAGGTTGCTTTATTATACCTATTTTACATGCATAAGAACACTTAGAGCTATTTATATCCACAATATAATGATTGCATGTTTACATATATCCCAACTATTTTGATCACAAAGTACTCATTAGAATTTTCCTCCCCAAGTCATAAATCTACAATTATTCTACAGAAAAGGGCCTAATACCCTTCAATTATTAGAAATGGTGCAAAAATATCCTCCTTTCATTTTTAGGTTCAAAAATATCCTTCCATCCACCTATTTAGCTCAAAAATACCCTTCAACTTAACAGACAAACGATTAAGCTTCTAACTTAACACGTGACAATTTTTTATTGGTTAGAGTTTTAATTAATTAATAATTCATTATTATTAATAATAAATAAATAATCCAATCGGATTTCACTACCCAACCCAACTAAATATCCGACCCAGCTAATAATTCTGTACCTATGTTCACTCCCAGATATGGCTCATCTTTGTCTTGCTGCACTTTTATCTCTGCAACACACACATTCAAGAACCATATGCATAAGCAAAAAAAAAAAAAAAACACCAAACCAAGAAACCCCATACAAAAAAGAAATGATTCTTTTTCAAGATTGGTTCAAATATGTTACCTGGTACAAAACTTGAACTTGAATTTTAGAAGCAGCAGTAGCAAAAGAGAACAAAGAAAAAGAAAGGAGGGAACTTTTTAGTATTTGCCATTAAAGAGAGGCTTGAGGTTTTCTTGTATTAGCTTTTGTTTCAGGTTCAGGTAAAGATTGCATTGCTCAGATACAACCTTAAGAACATGTGGGCTTAAGACAGCCAAATCACCATCAACCTTATTCCCCTGCGATATTTCAAAATGTTTACCAATTCAATTTACTAGGCAATATAATAACTAGAACAACCAGCTTGCCACCTTCATTGCCCGAATCAGTGAGAACTATAACGATTTTGCACTTATACTTGATCATCGCATAGTAATTCCAGCAGCCAAACTATAACGAATCAGTAGAACTATAACCGTTTCCCCCTTTTGATATTAGGACCGGGTTTTCTACTTGAGTATTTAGCTGGGTCGGGTGTTTAGTTGGGTTGGATAGTGGGATTTGGTTGGATTATTTGTTTATTATTAATAATAATGAATTATTAATTAATTAAAATTCTAACCAATAAGAAGTTGCTATGTGTTAAGTTAGAAGTATAATCACTTGTCTGTCAAGTTGAAGGGTATTTTTGAGCCAAATAGGTGGATGAAAAGGTATTTTTGAGCCTAAAGGTAGAAGGAGGACATTTTAACACTATTTTCAATAGTTGAAGGGCATTTTAGACCCTTTTTCGATTATTCTATGTTATATGCCGTCTTTACATTTAATTTATGCACCTAATCTTTATTCCTTTACTTTTTATTGTTGAAATTTGTAATTTTTTTGATATGTGATTTAATTCTGTTTTGTAATGTATTCATTTTTTCCACTGTGCTTGAATGGTTGTTATGTATTATTTTATAATGTAATGTATTGTATTTTATTATATTGTATCATACTTTATTGTTTTAACAAATATAATATTTGAATAGATTATATCATTTTATGTCATTACTAAAGTCATATATTATCAATTTTTGAAAGTAATTGGAAGCAACTGAAGCTTCCAATGTAGAGATGTAAGCAGAACTAAGAAAGCTAAATATGCAACCCGACCAACTGAAAGCAAGATTAGCTCACCTTATTTGAGGACATGAATGATGATTTAATAAAGCGAAAATGGTCAAAAACTCGTCCAATCTTTACTCCAAATCTCAACTACATACTTATACTTTGTGGGGGTCCTATGACTCCCCTGAACTATTTAAAACAGAAATTATGAGACCCCTAAAAAGCCACAACCATATTCATGTTGAGTGGTGAGATACACGCGTTTTGACACGTGTATAATGTATTTAATTTTTTTAATCAAATTATTTATTCATTTCCTTCTACAATTATTACTCCATTCTTTTATAGTACTTCTTTTTATTCCTTTCTCTTCATCTTTCTCCTTTGTCTTCGTCTTCTTTGCTTCAATCTCAAAAATCAAAATAAAAATACTCATTAAATTTTCTTTTCTTTCTTTTTATATCATTTTTCCCAAATCAAAGAATGCTTTGAGAAATAGTTTAGAGATTTCTACCACACTTTTCTTTTCATTGCATTTAATTTTTTAATTTCACTCCAAATTTGATAAAAGGGGATGAAAATGGCGGTGGCGGCTAATTTAAGTTATGTTTTTATCAGATTAATGGTCTAAAATTAAGGTAGGGGAAAGGAAAAGATAGGGAATGGAATTTATGTTCAAATATATTCTGGCATTTTCTCTTCTCTTTCTCTCTTTCTATACAAACATATATTGTTGGAAGAAATTAGTAGGCATCTCGAATGTCCCTTGCATTGAACAGAGAAATACATGAGTTGGGCCCATTTTCACTTTTCGGATAGAAATTAGTAGTAAGTAGCTATGATACTGTGAAGGATTGTTTGAATATCAATGATAAAGTGTTTGCTGCTCGCCAGAGATGCTTAGTCGGAGGGTATATCGAGTACAATAATGCAATGCTTTTTCTTGCTAGTTATGGTGATTATTGGAGAAAGATTAAGAAATTTATTATTAAGGGAGTTTTGTCTTGTAGTAGGTTGGAGAAATTGAGAGATGTGAGAGTTTCTGAAGTGAAAACTAATATTAAAGAGCTTTATATTTTATTTTTGGTGGGAAATCGATTATTGATTTTCGGAGAAAATCTTGATTTTTTGATGATCGAAGGTGATTTTCATACGAAATTGAATATTACTAATTGGATAGAAAAGTTAACACTAAGCTTGATAGTGAAAATGATAGATGAAAAAAGTTATGGAAGGGTAGAAAAAGGTGGAAATGAAGAAGAAGAAGAAGAAGCTTAGAGATTTAAGCAAAATGGTCGATTTTCCTGCATACCAAATGGGTTGATATATATATATATATATATATTAATATATTAAAAAAATATTTAAAATAAAGTTTCAATTCTTTTTTGGGTGCTTACTCTCCACTCACTCTCTCAAAAAGAGTAAAACACACTCTCTTACTATATCAGCTTTTAGGGGCGTTCTAATTTCTGTTTTAAATAGTTCAGGGGGGTCATAAGACCCCCGCAAAGTATAGGCGTGTAGTTGGAATTTGGGGTAAAGGTTGGGGGACTTTCGACCATTTTCTCTTTAATAAAGATGAAAGATCCAGATATGCTTAAAATAGTTGCAAGATCACACACTGTGGTTATATATCAAAAGGGGGAGGTATCTTAACAAATAATTTTGGGTTGAAATAGGACTTATCAAATATGTCTATGTTTAGTGTCTTGAGATAATACAACAATTAACCTTACCCCTTTGTTTAATGATAACTTAGTTTTGATTATATTATTTAACTATATACACTAAGTTTTCTCCTTTTGATATTTCTTGTGTTTTTATTTCAATTGAAATTTTTTAATTATTTACAATTGAAAACATGGATGAAATAAACTTGTTGCCGAAGAATGAAGTAGCAAAAAAAAATCAAAAGTTTTATCTCTTTCATTCCTTTTTCTTATTTTAATTATGTTGTTTAGCTATGTATATTTTCGTACAGTATTCGTCAGTATTATAGTTAATTTTTTAATTAAACTTATTTGTTGAATTTGAAATATAATATTTTAATTTAGTGTTTGTGGGCAAAGAAATTTTATTAAATTGAAATTTGGATTATGTTAAATTCAAAATAGATTAGTCCCAAATAAATGTTGCGGATTAATATAATTAGATTAATCATTTAAGTCTAAACATGTATGGATTTAAATAAAGTCCAATCTTTATTGGGCTAGTCCATTAATTTGGGCTACAAATAATGAGCCCACTTTGCTAAGCCCAAGATATTGTCATACTCTATAGGCCCAAATAAGTGCCACATGTCAAATGACGTGGCATGCCATGTCAAGGGGAGGAGCTAATAGGACCATGCCACATGTCAAAATGATGCAACAGGCTCAATGAAATCAAAGCCCATAAAAGGTGTCATGTCATTCAAATCTGATTGGTCAAAGGAAGTCCATCTTCATTATGACTCTTTCCTTTTCCACAACTATAAATAAGAGTCTCATAATTTAGAAAAAAAACCACTAGAACTCTAACAAGAAGTAAGAGAAAGTTCGTGGATCAAACACCACAATTTCTCTACAAAGCTCAGGTATTCAAAGCAAGTTCATCAAGATTAAGATCAAGACCGCGATATTCAATAACAAGCTCAAAAGACCTTGAATTTAAGCACAAGTCAAGATCAAGACCCTTAAATCAACAAATCAAGTTCAAATTCAAGATAAAGCTTTAAGCCCTTGAATTTATATTTGAAAAAGTGAATCAGAGGATTCATAGAGATTGTAACACTCACATATTGAAATCAATAAATTAATTGTTGCAATATTTTCTTGTCTCGAATTATTTATTTTTGGTCTCAAGAATTTTACTGTCCAACAAATTCTGGCACGCCTAGTGGGACGATCTCTACCTCTCATATCGATTTTTCCAACTGCAAAGTTCAACAATACTGAAATGACTTCCAAGAAGGTAAACTCTCAATCAAATGCTTCCAAGACTACTGATTCAAAATTCTCTACTGAAGTAGAAAGCATCCTTGGTGTTACTTTTGGAAGCTTAGGAGCTGTCACAAGGAGCAAGGCTGGCTTGCTAGGATAACAAATCTAGTGTCGTCCACGTCAACTCCAGTTTTTGGATCTTTAACCCTAAAAGGAACGAAGTACAATGCAAGTGCTTCAGAAGGAGAAAGCAGTATGGCGGAATCACTTAAGAAGATGCTAGTTGTACTTGAGCATTCCGGTTCCAAATACTCTGGCGCAAAGAGTGATGGTCATTTAAGCAACTCATCTTCTCCGACTATACCGCATAAGTTGAGCACTTCAAAGATCAACTTGTGCAATAATCCTTGATACTTTCCAAAATCTCCAGTGATTATGCAAGCGATGGTGACTGATGCCTCGTCTATGGAGGAGTAGCTTGCGAATCTGGCAAAGGCAATTGAGGGCCTGACCAAATATGTTCAGAATCAAGATGCTCAGATTGATAAGATAGTGGATAGGGTGGAAGGCCTGATAGATGGAGAGTATAGCCATGCACCTGGAAAATCTCTAGAGGCTCACGAAATAGAACATTCTGTGAACAAACACCACCAACTAAAGAGGTACAAGTTTCTTCTGAGGGGCTGATCCCGATTGAGCAATTAAAAGAATTCATTGAAGGGACCCTCAAAGACAAGTATAATATTTTCGCTAAGTCTTCTCTTGTGTATGACAAGACCTACACTGTGAGGATAGATAGCCTCAAAATGCCTGCCGGCTATCAACCCCTTAAATTTCAACAATTTGAGGGCAAAGGGAACCCAAAACAGCATGTCGCATACTTTGTTGAGACATGTAACAATGTTGGAACTTACAGTGACTATCTTGTCAAACAGTTTGTTCGTTCCCTAAAGGGAAACACCTTTAATTAGTATATGGACCTTGAGCAAAATTCTATCAATAGTTGGGAGCAATTGGAGCACGAATTCCTAAATTGCTTTTAACGCATAAGGCATACAGTGAGCATGGTAGAGCTCACAAATACTCGGCAAAGAAAGGATGAACCAGTTATTGACTTTATCAATCGATGAAGAAATGATAGCCTAACTGCAAAGATAGGCTCAGCAAAGCTTCTGCGATAGAGATGTGCGTCCAAGGAATGGCTTGGGAGCTTCTCTACATCTTGCAAGGCATTAAGCCAAAATCCTTTAAAGAGTTAGCTACCTGTGCTCACAACATGGAGTTGAGCATGTCTTCTACTGGAAAAGGAGCAACGCCTATCTATGACCCTCGAAGGGGAAAGGATAAGCAGGAACCCAAAAGATAGGGAAAGTTTGTCCCCAAAAATGACAACAAAAAGTCCATGAATATTGATGTGTCTCCTATGAAGGTCACCACGAAGGTAAGCAAGAAGCAAAGTGTGAAGACGACTTCTGGAGCACGCCAAAATCAGAAAACTTTGAAGGAGATGCGAGAAAAGAAATATTCCTTACTTGATTCTGATGTTGCTGAGATTTTCAATGAGCTACTTGCGTATAAGCTCATTGAAATCCCATAGATGAAGTGACCCAATGAAGCCGGAAGGACCAATGACCCTAATTATTGCAAATATCATA
This sequence comes from Capsicum annuum, assembly GCF_002878395.1. Lineage (NCBI taxonomy): Eukaryota > Viridiplantae > Streptophyta > Magnoliopsida > Solanales > Solanaceae > Capsicum > Capsicum annuum. Next base: position 193,800,703 of record NC_061115.1, read on the forward strand.
GGCTTGTGAGTCACCCTCTGGAAAAGTGCTTTGTCTTTAAAAACAAAGTCATGCAACTGGCAAATGAGAAGAAGCTCTTCTTCAACGATGAGACGAGCAGTTCTTATCAAATCTCTATTATTTTTGGCTTGCTTGATCCAATCCAAATATGTGTCGAAGAGCATAATGGAGAAAATATTAGAGCCTGACAGGTCTTCAGTTGATGAAGGCAATGATGAAGGTTGGACTCTGGTGACCAATGCAGACGCAGGAGGATAAGTCTGTGAAAAGAGTCATCCGAGCAGCCAACTAGAAGGAGAATAATGAAGAAACCAAGGAAACAGAAGTTGGTTGAACTTCTGAAAAGGTCAAGTGTAACAGAGCTTCATCTCTAAAAACCACGATGTCTAGTAACATTGGGAGAATTCTTACCAAATTGGTTTCATGCGAAGACTTCTCGAGTCAACCTTGAGGCATCTTGTTTTAATACTACCAAAGAGGGGGCAAAGGGTGATAATCTACCCATGGAAGTTCCTTTATTTTTCGAAAAGCTTGCTGAAACTTCTGGCGAAGAGGCACATGTATGTGATACAAAAATCATATTTACAAATGATGATCTTCTGCTTGGAGGAGTCCTACACAATCGTTCCTTGTACATGGTAGGTCAAGTTCTAGGAAAAAGATAAATAGAATCTTGATTGATGAGAGATCCAGAGTTAACATCCTACCTATTCGTACAATGAAGAAACTTGGCATCATTACCGACGAACTGACCAAAAGCCATATAATGATCCAAGGCTTCAACCAAGGGGGACAAAGGGCCATGAGAGCTGTCAAGTTGGAACTTCGTATAGATGATTTTCAATCAAATGCATTGATGCATGTGATCGATGCGAAAACTTCATACAATATATTACTTAGTAGACCTTGGGTACATGAGAACAAAATTATCTCATCCTCTTACTATCAATACTTGAAGTACCTTGAAGGAGGAGTGGAAAGAAAGATAGTTGCCGATGACAAGCCATTCACTGAAGTTAAGTCACACTTTGCCAATGGAAAATTCTACTTAAAGGATTATGTTATGAATGAGAAAGGGTTACAGATATCACCAAGACCTAGTGAGATGATCTTGTATCTAAGAAGGTCTTGGTGACTATCAAAAAAGTCTCCACCAAGAAGTCCTTCTTCACTTTAAATAAAGAAGCATCGCACCTATGAAAAAGAAGAAAACTCCTATTCTTCGGTATGTACCAAAGGTAAAGAAAGTGGATGGTCACCCATATGATACCCAAGATAGTGTTCTAAAGGGGATAACTTTACCTATCAAGAGGATTGATGCAATAAGTCCGTCCTCAATACTACTTGGAGAGTCTGTGGCTCAAAATTCGCTATAAGATATGAAACTCCCTATGAAACGTACGAAGGAGGGCTTCGACCCAAATACATACAAGCTATTTGTAAAGGATGGATATAATCCTAATGAGCCATTAAGGTTGGGAAAACTTTTGTTGAAAGGTACACCCAGGAAGGCACGTGAAGGCCTATGATACACATAGCTACCTCTAGTTCACATCTCCATAAGAAGGGTAGTTAGTAACTACATCACTGTAGAAGAAGAGTCTACTGCATCCAATAAAAGGCCTTCTGTCTTTGACTGACTTGGAGAATCAACTATAAGAACTTCTGTGTTCGAAAGGTTGGGACCTCTAAATAAGAAGAAAAGCAACAAGCATAAGAGGAGTCATCAAAGCACGATGATGTACTTTTCACATAAAATACAGAAGGATTTTCAAAGTTTGATTACTTCTAAAATGAGGCGACAGAAAGAACTGGTGGTTTCATGCAATGAGGTATTAAAAGCAAAGGCTCATACTGTGGTTTATACCAAGAAGCGTGAGGAAGATAAAGAAAGTGTTGGCTCTATATATCATGTTATGACCCAAAATGGGAATGAGCTCTCATCACAAATAAAGGTCGATGAAGTGATGAAAGATACTTTCTGATGCTACCACATATCCATCAACGACGATGATCCTTAAAAGGAGAAAACTACTGGAGATGCTCCATCACAACTTGAAGAAGGAGTAAAGTCCATAATAGATCCCTTAAAGGAAGTTAATCTTGGAACTGATGAAGACCCAAGACCAACTTACCTGAGTGTGTTTCTAAAAGTGAAAGAGAAAATCGCTTATATGGACATACTCAAAGAATATATGGATGTTTTTGCTTGGAGTTATAAGGAAATGCCTGGCTTAGATTCAAAAGTAGAAGTCCACCAGTTGGCAGTCAAGAATGGTGCTCGTCTTATTAAGCAAGTCCAAAGGCACTTTAGGCCAGAATTGGTTCTATTAATTAAAAATGAAGTTAACAAACTCATTAAAGTTGTCTTTATTCGCAAAGTCAAATATCCCATATGGATTTCAAGTATTGTTCTAGTACGGAGTTTGTGTTGAATTTTAGGATCTCAACCACGCCTGCCCTAAGGATGACTTTCCAATCCCATACCAGAGTTGATGATTGATGACACCACTGGTTATGAGGAAATGTCCTTCATAGATAGTTCATCTGGCTACAATCAAATCCACATGACGCCAAAGGATGAAAAACTCACTGTATTTTGCACATCCAATGGTATTTATTACTACAAGGTAATGTCTTTTGGTTTGAAGAATGCTGGCTCCACTTATCAAAGTCCTATGCTAAACATATTTGATGGTCTGCTCCATAAAAATGTTGAATACTACGTGGATGATCTAGTGGTGAAGTCAAGAAAGAGAGATGACCACTTGAAATACCTACGAATGGTGTTCCGATTACTTCAAAGATATCAACTTAGGATGAATCCATTGAAGTGTGCCTTTGGAGTTACTTTCAGAAAATTTTTGTGCTTCATTGTGCGACACCGAGTAATTGAAATTGATCAAGCCAAGGTCGATGCAATTTTGAAGATGCCCGAGCCTTGAAATATTCATGAGTTAAAAAACCTTCAAGGAAGGCTAGCATATTTAAGAAGGTTTATCTCAAACCTGGCTAGAAAATGTCAACCATTTAGTCATCTTATGAAGAAGGGCACTCCCTTCGAATGGGCCCAAGCTTGTAGTAATGCCTTTGAGAGTATCAAATCATACTTAATAAAGCCACCAGTTCTTACGGTACCCATACCTCTGAAGACGTTGATACTCTACATCGTGGCATAAGAGAGGTCAATTGGAACACTACTGGCTTAAGAAAATAGTGAAGGCAAAGAAAACTCTCTTTACTATTTGAGTAGAATGATGACACCAAATGATCTAAAGTATTCTCTAATAGAAAAGGTATGTTTGGCATTGGCCTTCTCAATTCAAAAGATGAAGCACTACTTTCAGGCTTATGTTGTTCGTTTTGTGTCTAGGGCAAATCTCATCAAGTTTGTAATATCGAAACTAGTCTTTAGTGACTGACTTGCAATATGGTACCTTCAATTTCAACAGTTTTAAATTGTGTATGCTCTCCAAAAGGCCGTAAAGGGAAAAATATTGGCTGACTTCTTGGCAAATCACCCGATACCTGATAATTGGGAACTAAGCGATGAACTTCCTGATGAAGATGCAATGGTCATTGAATCCAGACCCCCGTGGAATATGTACTTTAATGGTGTCGTACATCGAGATGGAGCTGGTGCTGGTGTGGCGTTCGTCACTCCACAAGAAGAGGTCATCCCATACTCTTTTACCCTAACAAACCATTTCTCTAATAATGTTTCTGAATATAAGACATTAATACTTGGACTTGAGATGGTAGTTGACATGAAACAATTGTAATTAAAAGTCTTTGGTGACTCCCAATTGGTGATTAAGCAGCTTTTGGGAAGCTATGAAGTCAGAAAGCTTGAACTACGGCCATATCATGATTATGCGCAGATGTTAATTAGGTGGCTTGAAGAATTAACCCTCCAACATGTGCCATGGAGAGAAAATAAGCAATCTGATTCCCTAGTTGCCTTAGCCTCAATCCAGACACTTCTAAATCAGATGCGAGTTAGTATCCGCCAAGAATGGGTAGTACTACCGTCAAATAAGGATGTAAAAAATAAGGTTGAATACCTCATTTCCATGATGTAAAGGAAGATTGGTAATAACCTATCATTGACTATTTGTGTTATGGAATACTTCTGAAAAATCTAAGGAGAAGGACTGACATTCGTCGTTGTGCACCTCGCTTTCTTTACTACAAAGACACACTATACAGAAGATTATTTGAAGGATTACTCTTACGGTGTTTGGGAGAGGAAGAAGTAATTCAAGCTTTACAAGAAGCACACTTGGGAGTTTGTGGATCACATCAGTCTGGACCAAAGCTTTATTTTCACATTAAAAGGATAGGATATTATTGGCCAACATGGTAAAAGATTGCTTGGACTATGCTAGAAGATGTAAAGCTTGCCAATTCCATGTGAATTTCATTTATCAACCTCCTGAAGTACTACACCCAACTGTAGCATCTTGGCCATTCAATCCGTAAGGAATGGATGTTGTTGGTACACTATCAAAATCTTCTGGTGGACACTTATACATCTTGCCCACAATAGATTACTTCTCAAAATGGGACAAATCTATTGCTCTTAAAGAAGTAAAGAAAGAGAATATTGCAATTTCATCAGAGTGAATATCATCTACCTTTTTGGAATCCTTCAATATATAATAAATGACAATGGCAATCCATTCGATAACAAGTTGATGAACAAGATCGGTGATCTCTATGGCTTTAAGTAGCATAAGTCTTCAATGTACCATGCCGCCGCCAATGGTTTAGCCAAAGAGTTTAATAATACTTTATGCAATCTATTGAAGAAAGTCATCTCCAATTCCAAGCGAGACTGGCATAAATGAATAGAAGAAGCTCTATAGGCATATAAAACAACTTACCGCACACCAACACAAGCAACCCCATCCTCACTTGCTTTTGGAGTTGAAGAAGTCCTGTCACTTGAGCATCAAATACCTTCTTTGAGACTGGCTATTCAAGAAGGGCTCACTAATGAAGAAAATGCTAATTTGTATCTTGCAGATTTAGAAGCTCTTGATGAGAAGAGGCTGGAGGCTTAACAAAATAAAAAATGTTACCAAGCCAATCTATCTCGTTCTTTCAACAAAAGAGTTTGATTAGGGTACTTTCAAGTTGGAGATTAAGTTCTTGCAGTGAGAAGGCCCATTATTACTTCTCGGAAGTCTGGGGGAAAATTTACCCAAAAGTGGGATGAACCATATAACGTACAAGAGACATATTCAAATGGTGCTTACAAGCTTGTTGATGTAGATGGCATGAAAATCGATCCTATCAACGCTAAGTTCTTGAAGAAGTAACTATCCTTGAAATAAGATAATACTCCATAAGGCACGAGTATAAACTGCATGTACACTCCTGGCCCGCAAGAGTATAAACTGTGACAGCTTAAAAAAAGGGAAGTCCTCTAGGTTGAAAACCTCAAAAGAGGCGGCCTAGGCAAAAGTTAGGATGAAAAAAAAATATTCATCCCAGAACTACGTTGTGACTTGATCCTCTTTACTGATACCTAGGCTCTTGGAATTTCATTCTAAGTTTAGTTGCATGAGTGTTAAAAAAAATATGTTCCTGCAGTATCTACATATGGATACCAAGTATGAAAACATTCTAATTAAATTTTGGATTCACTCCATGTATTGGTGGCTCAATGAGGAGCAAATTCCTATGGAATATGAGCTTCATTCACATAAGATGAAGTCTCCAAAATCCCCAAATTTGGAAGTTGAATCACTCAAAATGCCAAATTTAGGAGTGAAAGTTGACAAAATTTTCAAGTCTTCAAATCAAGGCCTCCAAAATTTTCATACCCTAAGGTGGACAAAATTTATCCCTTGCACCTTAAGCTGGCCTCTTATGGGTTTATCCTTAAAAGGTTCTTAAAATTTCATGCTTTAAGGTGGACAAAATTTGTCCCTTTGCACCTTAAGCTGGCCTCTTACGGATTAATCCTTAAAGGATCTCAAAATTTTCATGCCTTAAGGTGGACAAAATTTGTCTCTTTGCACCTTAAGCTGGTCTCTTACGGGTTTATCCTTAATAGGATCTCAAAATTTTCAAGCCTTAAGGTAGACAAAATTTTCCCCTTTGCACCTTAAGCTGGCCTCTTTCGGATTTATCCTTAAAAGGATCTCAAAATTTCTATGCCTTAAGATAGACAAAATTTGTCCCTTTGAACCTTAAGCTGGCCTCTTACAAATTTGTCCTTAAAAGGATCTCAAAATTTTCATGCCTTAAGATGGACAAAATTTGTCCCTTTGTACCTTAAGCTGGCCTCTTGCGGGTTTGTCCTTAAAAGAATCTCAAAATTTTCATGCCTTGAGGTGGATAAAATTTGTCCCTTTGCACCTTAAGCTGGCCTCTTACGGGTTTCTCCTTAAAAGGATCTCAAAATTTTCATGCCTTAAGGTGGACAAAATTTATCCCTTTGCACCTTAAGCTGGCCTCTTACGGGTTCATCCTTAAGAGGATCTCAAAATTTTCATGCCTTGAGGTGGACAAAATTTGTCCCTGTGCAACTTAAGCTGGCCTCTTACGGGTTTATCCTTAAGAGGATCTCAAAATTTTGATGCCTTAAGGTGGACAAAATTTGTCCCTTTGTACCTCAAGCTGGCCTTTCATTCTATACCTTAAGGTGGACAAAATTTGTCCCTTTGCACCTTAAGCTGGCCTCTCACGGGTTTATCATTAAAAGGATCTTAAAATTTTCACGCCTTAAGGCGGGCAACATTTGCCCCTTTGCACCTTAATTTGAACGTTGAAAGGGCCCATGCTTATAGAAAACCATTGCGTCTTCAAGCAAAATTGGTCGGGTTTTGAGGTGCGGAAGCCTTGCACCTTAAGCCGATGTCCACCGTCTTTAGTCAAAATTGGTTGGGTCTTGAGGTGATGAAGCCTCGTACCTTAAGCCTACATCCACCGCCTTTAATCAAAATTGGTTGGGTGTTGAGGTGACAAAGCCTCGTACCTTAAGCCGATGTCCACCGTCTTTAATCAAAATTGGTTGGGTCTTGAGGTGATGAAGCCTCGCACCTTAAGCCTACATCCACCGCCTTTAATCAAAATTGGTTGGGTGTTGAGGTGACAAAGCCTCGCACCTTAAGCCAACGTCCACCATCTTTAATCAAAATTGATCGGGTCTTGAGTTGATGAAACCTCGCACCTTAAACTGACGTCCACCGTTTTTTATCAAAATTGGTCGGGTCTTGAGGTGACGAAGCCTTACACCTTAAGCCGACGCCCAACGTCTTTAATCAAAATTAGTCGGATCTTGAGATGATGAAGCCTCGCACCTTAAGTTGACGTCCACCGTCTTTAATCAAAATTGGTCAGATCTTAACGTTATGAAGCCTCACACATTAAGATGATGTCCACCATCTTTAATCAAAATTGATCGGGTCTTAAGGTGACGAAGCCTCGCACCTTAAGTCGATGTCCACCGTCTTTAATCAAAATTTGTCGGGTCTTGAGGTGACGAAGCCTCCCACCTTAAGCTGACATCCACTATCTTTTATTAAAATTGGTCGGGTCTTGAGGTGGAGAAGCCTCACACCTTAAGCCTACGTCCACCGTCTTCAAGAAAAATTTATCTGGTCTTGAGGTGACCAAGCCTCGCACCTTTAGTCGATGTTCACTATCTTTAATCAAAATTGATCAGGTCTTAAGGTGACGAAGCCTTGCACCTTAAGCTGACGACCACCGTCTTCAAGCAAAATTGGTTGGGTCTTGAGGTAACAAAGGCAAATTAAACCTTCGCACCTTAAACCGACGGCCACCGTCTTCAAGCAAAATTGGTCGGGTCTTGAGGTGACAAAGACAAAGTTAAACTCTTGCACCTTAAGTTGACATCCAACTTCTTCAATCAGTGGTTGCATATTGTTATTTGCTTTAACCCTATGAAAATAATAAAAAAAATATACAAGGAAAAAAAGGGAATGAGAGCGAAAAGAAGGAATGCTCACATAAATATTTGAGTATCTCGATCGGCAAAGATGGATCAAATTACACCCTTGAGTTTGCTTGCCTACCCAAAGTGTTGTAAATATTAGAGTTCTCTTTCCAACGGAAAAGGACACTCACAATTTCAACGTTCCCACGCCTAGATATGATTTTTCTCGTGAAGCCACGTAAACCTAAAATTGAAAATGTATCAACATCTAGAGGCAACTTTAAAAAATTATCTAGGATAATTCTGAAGGTTTTAAATCATGAATTTTTGATATGTTTTATATTTTCAAGTCTAGTTTCTAAAAAATTAAGCGGTTCATGATTTCATCGCTCCTACTTTGATATATGGAAGTTTTAGTAAATACGTGTAGATCTGAAATTTTCAGCATGATAAAATTCAGGGCTAAATTCAAAAAATTATCAAGAATTATATTAAAGGCGTTTAATGCTTAATTTTGGATATATTGTACATCTTGATGTCTAGTTTCTGGAATATTAAATGGTTCATGATTTCAATATTCTTACAATTAGATATGAATTTTCTACTACTAACATGCTGTGCTGAAAAAAAGTGACGAAAATAAGAGACAAAATAGGAGGGAAAGAAATTACCTCAATATTATTGATGGCTTGAAAACCCCAAGATTGAAACTGAAAAAGTGGGGAACCTACATCTTTTTATAGAGTTGAAGGACGGTTATTTTCTTCTCCCAGACAAATTCAAATTAGAGGCTGTTTTCTTCTCCCATACAAATTTGAATTGGAGGTTGTTTCCTTCCCAATACAAATTAGAAGAGTTTCCATCTCCAATACAAATTCAAATTGAAGTTTATTTTTTTCTCCCATAAAAATTCAAATTAAGGGTTGTTTCCTTCTCCAATATAAATTCAAATTGGAAGAGTTTTGTTCCTGATTAAGTAAGGTAAAAAGTTTTCCAAAATCTATTTGAAATGGAATGTCATGACTCACCAACGGGTGTTACGTGTAGAAGATTCATGAAAAAAAATAAGAGACGTTTTTTAGAGATGATATCAATATGTAAATTGCATGGTTCAGCTTTATGGAAATCATTGAAGCACGAAGAAAGCATGTTTAAATAAATCATACTTCAAGTCTAGTCTCAAAAAGATTAAATATCTCGACAAGTTTTGAAGTAGGAGGCATTTTGTAGGCAACAAAATTTTATTAAATTGAAATTCATACGAAATTCGGATTATGTTAAATTCAAAATAGATTAGTTTCAAATAAATATTATGGATTAATATAATTAGATTAATCATTTAAGTCCAAACATGTATGAATTAAAATAAAGTCCAATCTTTTTGGGCTAGTCCATTAATTTGGGCTACAAATAATGAGCCCACTTTGCTAAGCCCAATATTCTAGAGGCCCAAATAAGTGCCACATGTCAAATGAAGTGGCATGCCAAGTCAATGAGAGGAGCCAATAGGACCATGCCATATGTCAATATGATTGAGCAGACCCAATGAAATCAAAGCCCATAAAATGTGTCATGTCATTCAAATCTGATTGGTCAAAGAAAATTCATCTTCATCACGACGGGTCTCATAATTCAAAAAAGAACTCCCCAAAACTCTAACAAGAAGCAAGAGAAAACTCGTGAATCAAACACCGCAGTTTCTCTACAAAGCTCAGGCATTCAAAGCAAGATCATCAAGATTCAAGATCAAGACCGCAATATTCAAGAACAAGCTCAAAAGTTCTTGAATTCAAGCACAAGTCAAGATCAAGACCCTCAAATCAACAAATCAAGTTCAAATTTAAGATCAAACTTTAAGCCTTGAATTTATATTTGAAAAGGCAAATCAGAGGATTCATAGAGATTGTAACACTCACATATTAAAATAAATAAATTGATTGTTGCAATATTTTCTTGTCTCGAATTATTTATTTGTCGGTCTCGGAGAATTTAATTGTCCAACATTGTTGAATCTTTATATGTAGAGATTTTATTTAGATGATGAAGTTTAAGGTTATAATCGACTCTTTTAATTTGGGGCTTACTAATTTATCGAGTACATTATATATGTAATATTCTTAGCAATTGATCAAACTTATTTATTTTGTAACTCAAATATATTACTTAGTAATATTTACACAATTTTTAAAAGTTATGTACTCATTGATTAAGTCATACACGTCACAATTTGCTCAGTTTATATACATACTTTTATTATTAACATGGCATACACTTGCAATGCACATATCCTAATTCAGAAAATAATTTGTAGGATTGTTACATCAAATAAAGTGTTCAAACAGACTGGACAACTGCGTGTTAGGGGACATTTAGGTGCCTTAGAAACCTTCCTAAAATGTTAATACAAGCCCTTATATATATATATATATATATAAAGGAGGAATAAAGTCTTGCTAACATGGCATACCTAAGAATCAAGGAATGCTATTTATCTGTCTTTCTCCATTGTTTGCATTTTTCCTTATTTAATCATTTATTATCTAGTTAAAATAAAATAATAAAATACTAAAATATAAAGGTGAAATGGTTTCGTGGACTCTTTTACTTATCCGAATTTAAAAGTGAACGTCTCTACTTAGACTTTTGTCATCTGAAACTTTCAATTCAATAAAACTCAAAATTTTAAACTCTTTTGATGCATATACAGCATTAGATTGCTGCTATGGACAGCGTGTGTTTGCACACATTTTTTTGTGTGCGTGAAGTTAAAAAGAAATTTTAAAAAATTAATAAAATTATTCTTTCTCCTTCACCCCTCCCCCGTCCTCCTCCCTCTCCCTCCTTCCCCCCCCTCCCCCCCACATCCAGCAATGCCTTTTCCCCTTTCCTCAAACCCATCCATCACTCCATTTTTTCTTTCTTCTTTTTTGTCACCCCCACCTCGTCTCCCCTATCCCCAAACCCACCCCCTCTAATTTTTTTTTTCTTTCTTCCTTTTTCTCACCCCCATCTCATCTGCACTACCCCACCCTACCCCACCACACTATTTTTTTTCCTTCAGCCCCCACCCCCACTGCATCCAAAAGAAAAAATAATCTATTTTTACTCTTCAAAATTTTCTTCCCCTTTGTTTGAGATTTATATTTTTTTTGCTAATTAATTTCTCAATTCTAAATCTTTTCATATTTTTTTAGGATTAAAATTTAAACTTGAATCGAAAGTGAGTGATAGTGGATATTGAAAAATTAATAAACTCCATGCATAAGCTTGAAAAATCTTGAAGTTCAAGTTTGAAGAGCAATAAATGAATTTTTGTGATTTCTCAAAGATATTCAAAATTAAAAAAAAAATTGTGTTTGTGTATTTGAATTTATAGTTGAAAATTTAAATTAATCTTAGAGGGATTTTATCTATTTGAAATGAAATTAAAAGATTTTCTATAATTTGTAAAACTTGTTTATTTAATTAATTTATTTTAATATTTATTTTTTATGTGACATTTTAAAATGAACGTGAAATTTAATGTTGCATTTAAAAATGACGTAAAAGAAGATATGGAAGCAATTGTGTTACTACACCAAAATAAGGTTTAAAATATTGAGTTTTATTGAGTTGAGGGGTTCAGATGACAAAATTTTAAATAGAGGTGTACACTTTACAAACCCGGACAAGTATAACGGTCCACGAGACCATTTTGCCAAATATAAAACACACAAAGTTTGCATTGTTTCCCTAGAATGTTGCCCCACGACCGGCAATAAATCATACTCCCTCCGTTTAAAAAAGAATGACCTACTTTATTTTTTAGTCCGTTTAAAAAAGAATGAGCCTTTCCCTTTTTGATAATACTTTAATTTCAACTTTGCATATGACATGTTTAGGATCACAAGATTAAAGAACATTTTGATACATTTGACACAATTTTAATTTAAGCCCACAAGATTCAAAACTCTTCTTTATTTCTTAAACTTTATGTTAAGTCAAAGTAGATCATTTTTTTTTAAACGGAGTAGCTGCTTGCCGTTTCAGTATTCGAGAAGACGCCTCGGCTAACATATAATGTTCACATTGAAACACAAGACCTACATGGAGACAAACACATATTCATCATGCACAAAGATACAGCAGAGGGGATTCGAAAAGAATTTTAAAGTTTTTTGAATTGAAAGAAAAGAGATTTGAGTTTAGTCACGATCTCGGTTTGATTGTTGCTTTTTTCGTTTGAGTTCTAGAAAATCATCATTGTATGTCGTTCATAGTATAATTTTACTATCAAAGTTTATTTTGTTACAACCAATTTCATTCCCAGGTTTTCTTCCCCACTACTCATATCCATTGTATTCACTGGCTGTGAATTGAAGCTTGATTAAGTTGTTTTCGTGGTGAAATTTTAATATTTCGTGCACAGTATAAGCCTGATTAGTTCTTCGAAAATACTTTATGTATTATCTTTTATTTTAATTTTTGGTTAAATGCTGTGTTATGTATCATTGGGTCTTTTCCATAAATCACTTGATTATGTGGTTTTATCTGTATTTTTTGTAAGTTAACTTGGTTATCTAATTAGCAGGAAGTTAATCTTTTCTCTGGCACCAAGTTTTCATAGCATGAAAGTAGTCCGGTAAAATTAGTAAGAACATACTCAATGAAAATGGCTAAAGAAAAATATAAGACAAGTTTTAATTAGTAATTTACTTGGCTTTTTTGTTGCCTTCAAGATTTATTATGTGTATGAAATTTATTTAAGTTTGTGAAATTTCAAAAGGTAAACTTTGAGGTTGTCAAGTTTCCTTCATCTTCGAGAAAAGAAGTAAGAGTTACATAGTTACACATTAAAGCAAGTTGGAGAGTATCGAAAATATTCTTTCAAGTTTCTTCATGTGATCAGATCTTCATAGTACAGTGCGATGGTGGTTATATTGACAATTATACCGGAAAAGAATACCTTTATGAACTAATATTTGAAAACTTACATTTTAATTGACGCATAAATAACACATTAAAGTCTAGAGAAAAAAACATTAAGCTTTCAGATATATGATTAAAAGAATTCCGATGCTTCGTGCTGCTGAACATATGGGTAATTGATGTTTACAGATAGTTACCTAAAAATCCTATACAATATAATTTAATATTTTTTAGATCTTTGTTGACATTTACATTTTCTAATGAATCCAAATCTACTTATTTATAAGCATTTTTACTTTCATAAGAAAAGAGAGTTGGATGATTAAATATCTTTTTATAATCGCACGAAGCGCGAATATATCGACTAATTTTTTAAAATTAAAAAGATTTTATCTGTTTTAGTCTTTTGAATATTTTTAATATTTTCTTGATTTTTTCCTAAATAAAATAAGTGACGACTCTATTTTGAATTGAATTTGATTTTTTTTAATTTTCAAATCCAAACGAGTTAAAGTTATTTTCTCCGCAAATCACCAATCGCGTGTATTTCAATCCTTAAGGTCAATAAGGATTTTAACTAGAGGTGTCAAATAGGCGAGTTGAGCTAAATTTGGACATTTAAAGTGGTTGGACTTAATTAAGGAAAAATTACATATTATAGACAAAATACTATATTAATTACATGATATGATTAACGTTTTAAAAAATTACAATTCATAGTCATTTGGAGTTAAAAGTCAGTTTTTTTTGTGGGCCCTATATACAAATATATTAAGATTTGTATATATCAATTTTCTCTCTCATATATTTATTTTTGGTATTTTCTTTCTATTCTCTCTCTATCCTATTGACTCAAAAAAAGACAATAATGGAATATCAAAACACAAGATTTTTCATGATATCTTCTTCAACTATTTTTTCCTTAATTTTCTCTCAAAATTACTCTAATATCCTTGATTTTAAATTAAAGAAACAACAACATTGACAACATCATAATACATGATTATTCAAGAGTCTTCTTCAACTTTTTTCTCCTTATTTTTCTCTCAAAGTCACTCTAATATTACAAATATAATCCTTGATTTTTCTATGATAAATCATTTTTACGGATTTTTTCACCACAGAAAATCAGTTTAGGATATTTATTGACATTAGAATTAATTTTTTAAAATTTTTTATATATTATGTCAGTTAGTCGTTAAATTTCTTCATTGTTCATATATTTTAAAAAAAAAAAAAAAATAGAAAAGGGGGAGCACTCCCCTATTTTTATATTTTTTCATTTTGGAAGATTTTTATTTTATAATATAAATTTTTATATATTATGTAAGTCACTCCCCCATTTTTTTTTTATGGATGATTTATCTAAAAAAAAAGGAAAGAATTTTGTATCTTCTAGTAAGGCGGAAAAGAAAATATTTTAAGGTATCTAAATCTAAAAGGGGGAGCAATGAGGTTGACAATGATTACGAGGTTTTTTTTGTATATATTCTCATGAAATATAATTGTTGGTCAATATACATTTTTGTTTCAATATATGTAGATACATATATTTTTTTTTGTAAAATAATACATGCATATATATATACAGAGTTAGAGTGTATGTATGTATATACAATTTGTATTTTTGATATATGTATATACAATTTACATATATGTATATACAGTTAACCTTCACATATACATTTTGAAGAATAATGCATATGCAGATATATACAGTTTTAGAGTGCATATATGTATATACATTCAAATTTGTTATTATGTAAAATATTCAAATTTGTATATACAGATATACAAACAACAGATGTACAAATAATAAATAAATATATATATACATATATATATATATATATATATATATTTATTTCGTTTGCATATATGTATATATAGATATACAAACAACAGATATACAAATATGTATATTTTGGTTGCATGTATATTTCGTTTACAAACAACATTTAAATTTGTATATACAGATATATAAACAACAAACATATAAATAATAAATAACAATTTTGATTTGAATATATGTATATTTCGTTTGCAATATCGTTTACAAACAGCATTCAAATTTGTATGTACAGATATACAAACAACAAATATACAAATAATACAAAACAATTTTGATTTGAATATATGTATACTTCATTTGCATATATGTATATATAGATATACAAACAACAGATGTACAAATATCAAATTTATGTAAACTAATATACAAATATACAAACAATAGATATACAAATAATAAAAACAATCTTTGTAACCTTTAAGACAAATATACAAATACAATTATACACTTATGTTAATAGATATACAAAAATTAAAATATACTATTAATAGATATACATAAAAAAATATTAAAAGACAGTCAATATGTATGTTATGAAATATGCAGTAGAGTAATGAATGAATATATCACACAAATTGCAATTACAAATGAGATTTAGAAAAGAAAAAAAAAAACTAACACAAACAAGGATTATAACCTTTTAACAACTTCTGTGATTTTTTTTTCAAAATTACAAAAATAAAAATTGAATACGAAAATTGAAACACAAAATTACAATTGAAGTTATGTATACAGAACTAATAGTAATTACAAAATTGACAATTTGAAAGTGTTTGAAGTTTATATTGTGCATTCAATTTCGAAAATCTAATTCAAATCAATAATAAAATCGATTTTTATTATGTTGAAATTGAATCAATTTTTATTGCGTATTAGATTCAAAAAAGGATTTTAGTAAATAAATTCAAATAAAAAGTAATTTGCGTAAATCGTATATACCAGAATTTTGTATGCACGAATTACCAACTTTCTCCTGTAGATCACAATTTTTTTTGAAAAAAATTATCAACTTTTGAGGGAGTAATTAACGCATAAATTCATATTTATTGATCTGTTATATCAAAGAAATAAATGGAAAGTTGGAGAAGATTAAGGAAATTAATTATATTAAAATTTCCTTTTTTTTCTTTTTTTGTTGTTATGGACTTTTCCTTCTTTTTTGTATATATATATACATAAAACTGTCATTTATTTTGTCTATAAATTGTAAATATGAAATTTAGACTAGGAAGTTAGTTATAAATACTCTAATGAGACTATTTGTAAATTTTTGCCATTAATAAATTAGAAGGACATTCGATACCTCCAAAAGTTATTTGAGATGAAATGAGTTGGATCGAAATGGGCCACATGTGGGTCATAACTCAATCTGTCCATTTTTACTAAGTTTTAGTTGCTTCATTTTTTCTTTTATGTAAATTTTATGTACCTAGTAGAACTACTTTTTTTGTATTATGACTACTTGTGTTGGACACGTGCATTATACATGTGGACCATACAAGTACATATAATCATATTAAAATTGCATTTTAAAACGTATTGAACTTTTAAGGAAAAAATACAAGTAGAAAATGATGGACAATCAATCTATTTAAATAACTCCTTTGTTGGATGACTAATGATTAAATATTCTTTAAATATAATAAATTTAATATTTTGCAAAATACATTGGGTGATGACTATAGCTAATAACAAGAGTAAAATAGATACAATGTTGTAAAATATCCCTTGATTTTCCAAAGGGAAAAAAAAGTCACATAATTTATCTGAGATGGTTAAATGCAACTTATAGCAAAACTTTTAAGTTTGTAAGTTATAGCACAATTCAATTTAAAAAATTGAAAAACACCGTTATTTCCTTTGAATTAAAAAAAATACAAATTTATATAAGGAAAAAAAGAATTTCATACCCTTAAAAGGGATTATAGTTATTATCATGATATCAATCATCTCCTTTTTTGTCTCTTAAATGGTTTTACTCCTCTTTCAATAATATCTATACCTTTTTTTCTTCAATATCCCATTATCAAACAGAGTTTTCTTCTTCATCATATCAATTTTGTTTAAAATTTTCTCCTACTTCTTATAAAAAAAATATTGCTAGAATTATAATCTTTTCCTTATTCGCTTCAATGGATGGAGATAATGCTATAATTATAATCTTTTCTCAAATTTTCATTATCAAACATTGAATTTTTCTTCTTCTTCTTTATGGTTTTCTCTTAAATTATTTCATCATAATTTTCTTTTTCTTATTCTAAAAAAAATACTGATATAAGTATTTTATTTTATTTAGACTAAAAATGAATGGTGATAGTTTGATTTCTCTACTTATGATGAATGGAGGGAGATATTTTTATATTCTTTTCATATAATATTTCAAAAAATAGTTAACTAACTAATCGAGAAACCAATTTGTGTATTCTTTTCATATCACGTTCTTAGGTGCTAATGAAGTAACCATACATGGCATCAATTTTTATACCTTTTCGATGTTTGTGAAGGTAATTAAATCACCATTCGGCGTATCCATTTTTATATCCTTTTGATATCATATTTGTAGGAGGTAAGAAAATAACTATTTTGGATGCCAGTTTCTATATCCTTTTTATAGCATGTTTCTAAGTGCTAATTCAATAACAATACGAGACAACAACTTTTATACCTTTTCACATGATGATTCTAGAAGATAACTAAATAATCACCTAAGACACTAATTTCTCTACTCTTTTCATACTATGTTTTTATACCCTTTTCACACCATATTTTAAAAATATATATGTCATACCAATTTATATATCATTTTCATACAATATTCTTAACAAGGTGTATAATAATTAATGACTGAAATTTGTATGGACATTAATGCTCACTAAAATTTATATGTTATTAATTGTTTTAGTGCATGAATAGGTATATAAACGGGTATGTATGAATTGTAATATTCAATTTATGTTATCTGTTGTATACCTTTTTCATACACCACATTATCTAAATCAAACAGGTGTATATCTAACTGAACAACAACATATACTGAATATATATTTGATTCTCCACTGAATAGTAAAAGCATACAGTAAAGCATGTTATGAAAAAGAATGCTATTTTACTGTTATACTAAGTAAGCAAACAGTGAAAAAATCACATACCACACCAATTTTATATACATTCCAAGATACACAAAATACATAATGGATGGTATATGTTTGCTTAATGATAATTAATCTTTATTGCACTAAACATAATGGTCATAACTCTTTTATAGACTTTGTAATGAGTGACTGACAGATTAAATTCATTACTTAACATTAAATCAAATCGAAAAACTACTTGTGTTCACATTTTTTCTAGTTCAACACAATCAAATCGAAAAACTACTTGTGTTCACATTTTTCCTAGTTCAACACAATCAAATCGAAAAACTACTTGTGTTCACATTTTTCCTAGTTCAACACAATAGAATATATGAACATCTACTATTGTGAAGCATGACAACGTTCAATTTCTGAAATGTTCCTTTTCAATTTTCAAAACTAGTTAAAGTTCAAAAATTATAGGAGTAAACCATCAAATTGCTATCTCTTCAACGAAATATAAGTTTGCATTACGACAATGAATCAATTCATCTACTTGTGAGACAATTCTTTAAACAGTGAAATAAAAATAGAAAGTTAGTCTTAATAAACATAATTTCAAGTATCTTTATGAGAACATACAGATGAATAAAAAATATTAGAGTATGAAAATGAATAAGAAATGTGTTTCAATGGAAAAAAACATATTCTTTCAATAAAGTAAATATATAAAAGGGTGAAACTTTTTGGAAGAGTAAATGTGATAATAAATGTATATATAAAATTTTGATCATGTTTATCTCTTACCATAATTATCAACATAGTCTTTTATTAGATATTAAATACTACCCTATAAAAAGGAACGAATTTTATTTGTGAAATGTATTTCCGAATTTATTAAATAAAATAAAATAATTTTTCAAAAAATTGCAAAATTTTGCAATTAAATCCTTACTAAAATAATTATCTAAAATGTTGCTATAATTTGCAATTTTCAATTTTCAATATAATAAATGCATTGGAGATAAATTCTCACTTTTTCAAACTAAACAAGTAAAGTTGGACAATTAATTTTAGTATACTGGACAAGTAAGATGAACGTATGTAGTATTATATTCCCTCAATTAATTTCACTTGTAGTATTATGTAAAAAAAATGACAATAATTTAGTAATGGAGGGAGTAATTATTTTTCTACATTTTACGCTTAGCTTTAATTACTTATTTTTTAGATCTTTTTCCAAGATCTTATATTAAGCATCAATTGACAAAGATAGGGTGATATAACAGTCATATTAATCATCGCTTTCTTAATGGGTGTGCCACGAAAAAATGAATAGAGGGAGTTTATAACTTATTCTTGTCTCATTAAAGTCACTACTTTTATCCATTGTATTAACTTGGTTCGAATTATGTCATACCAATCGAAAGAATTGGTTTGGTTTTGTGGGGCTAATCCATGTGGAAGAAAATTTCATGTGTCAATTTACTTGGCTAAAAAGTAAACTTGGAGGCAAATAAAAGTTTGTGGAGGACAATTTTTTTTTCTTTTATTATTTTATACTTGGAGGCCAAGTTTTTTTACTTGGAGCCTAAGTTTTATTATATAAAAGGATGGTCATTAATCATTGTAAAACCATCCCAACAAAATCATAGTTAAACAATTGGAAGAATAGAGAGTTGAGATAACAATTCACTTAGGTGTAACTGAGACCTTATTCCTTTCTTTTTTGTTAATATAAAAGCAATTATTCTGTGTTGAATGTAGAATCATTTGGATTTGAACTATGTAAATGTAACACTCCGTATTTCTGTGCTAAACTTTTAGCCGTTGTTCTTACGCATATAAACCCTAATAAAAATGATTTCCATGTGAATATAAGTTTCATAATAATTATCCTAGTGTGTGAAGTGTCTAGTAGGTGAAAAATGTTCATAGAAATCACTTAGAGCCAAGTTGAGCTAAGAACCTTAGATTCGTCCTAAGTTTGGTGTTCGATTCTACAAGAATCAACTTTGAAAGTGTATAATTTTGTATGTATATATAATTTTTCATCTCAAGACCCACAAAATTATAGATAATTGAATTAGCTTTCTAACAATACCAATTTTGCCTTAATTCAATACCCAGGCGAAAAGTTATGCCCATTTTTGTGAGAGGAAGTAAGGGTGTACGATAGGCAATGCGCCGCCCAACCAAAATTGGGTGATGGGAAATGTGATGCAAATCCTAGCTTGGGCGATTGACTGGGCGTAGCCTAAGTCAACTCCAAGTGCCAAAAACACTCCATTTTGACTTATATCAAGGGTGTTGAAGGCATTTCACACCCCTAACCGTCCCTAATCACTCCAAATCGTTATAAGGGATTTTTAAATGCATTATTTACAATCCTTAAGCCCCAAATAATTCAAGTTATGATACAAAACCCTTTTCCTCTTCCCAAGAACAAAATTCAAGTGTCATTTCTCAAGAATCAAGAAGTTAAGCTCCAAATTCAAAGTTTTCTACAAGGATTCTTTCAATCAAGCTTAAAGGTCCAATATTTTCACAATTTCGTCATCACTAAGGTATGTGGGGTTTATGAACAAGTATACCCTTTCATCCTTGTGCCCAAATTTGATCTTTATTTAAGATTTTATAATTTGCAAATTAGGGTTCATACCCAATTATCATTGTTTGAAGATTATGATGTTACAAGTGACTTAAATATTGAATTGGATGTCTGTTTTCATATCTTTATGCGTTTGATATGATTTTACAAATTTCCAATTAGGTTTTTAAGCATGATTTTGTGAGTTTGATTTCATTACCTTAGATATTGTTGAAGTATTTCAAGAAGTATATTGAGCATGACGTTTTACTATGAACTTGCATGAGTTTAAAGCATGGGTTTTTATGCCCTAAGTCTAAGTATTGATATTTCAAGATTGTGATTTTAAGCCTCTTTTATGAGTTGTTTACAAGGATTTAAGAAAGAAATTGATTTTGATCCTAAGCTAAGCAAAGGAATCTACAATGTTCATCTTGATCATAATTTAAAGAAAGAGAAGCATAATTGGTTTTATTATAAACCCTTATGCTGTTTTAAGGTGGATTTCCTAAAGTTCTGAGCGATAAGTATGGGAGTAGTATTTAGCACCGAGTTAGGTATGATTCCAAAGGTCTCATGCCCCAAAACTACGCACCACCGTTGGTTTAAGATTTGCCCATATTGGACTAAGATAGTGATCACTTAAGATAAGATTCTATTTTGATGGCAAGGGTAGAATAGCTCTCCCAATGTAGGTAAGATGTTGGACTCCATGATAGCTCACATGGTTTGTGTTGGTTAGAATAACCTCCCAAAGTCCCTAAACTCTAAGTTCTAACATAAAAAGAATAATAGAACAATTTTTAAAAACTAAGTGTAAAGGCTCACAAATTTACTCAGATATTGTCTTACTTAAGACTTCAGTTATTAGATTTTAGCTTTTAGTTTTCATATGATAAAGATGGCCAGCATGATTTAAAAACGGAATAAGACTACAACTTTTAAGAGCTAAGTGTGGTGGCTCACAGAATTACCTTTACGCTTTACTTCTCAGGATTTATGATTTTACAGTTTTGATTACTCAAGCCAAGGCGAGTTACTTACACTTAGCATGCAATTTTTGAAAATTTGCATGAATAGTGCATTATTGTTTTACTTATGCATTCACCCTTACATGGTCAGTACATTCCAAAAGTACGGATCCACATATACGTCTATGTTCTACATTGTTTAATAATGTAGGTACCAGTTGTAGCATGCACATCATAATTAGACAGTTGTAGATTCCAGCCAGCAGGGAATGAGTCCTCCAATTTCGGGGACTTCAGTTAGATGTTGTTTATGTACTTTACTTTCTTACTCATATATGTTGATTTGTGATAGTTGGAGTTGCGTCCCAGTATTTATAGTCAATATTAGTAGAGGCTTCATAGACAGTCAGTAGAGTTGATGTATTTGATTTCAGTCTTTTTATATATTACCAGAGTTGTAATCATTTAAATATAGTTTTGTATTAATCATATTTTGAAAAGATTTATTTTCTGCATTATTCTTTTAGACTTATGTATTTATTTCAGTTGCTCATGAGTTATGACAGTACAAAGGTTAGCTTAGGAGCTTATGGTCTTAAGCACTGTGTGACAACTAGGGGTAGTCTCGGGTTGTTACAAACTTGGTATCAGAACACAGAGTTCAAGTGTCCTAGGGTGTCTTAGAAGCCGTGTCTAGTAGAGTCTTGCAGAGCGGTACGGAGACATCTGTACTTTTCTTTGAGAGGATACAGGGCATTTAAGAAAAGTTTCCTTTCTTTTATACTCTAGGTCATGCTATAAAGTTGTCCTCTCAAAAACTTTTATTGATTCATATGTTACTCCATAATTTTCCATTTATGTCATATTCTTGGGATAACATGATTAGCAAGTTCCAATTTCTCCCAAGATGATGCTCTCAAATTTTCTATCTGTAACTTCAAAAGTCATACAAGGAGCTTGAGAGGAGCCCACTAGTGTGTTATAAGTTCCTCAAGTTAAAAGTTATTTCCTCATACCCATGAGTCCTTCAGTTAAGATAGAGTATGATACGTATTCAGATTCTTTATTAACCCTTCAATACATATAGTGTTCATAAAAGGAGATAGTATGAATCTAGATTGTTAAATAGAGTTTGCGTTCAAGGGATATTGAAAACCTAGAGTGTTATGATTTATAAGTAGTAAAACCTTCTTATAGTTGAAAGTATGGGTTTAGAGGGTAGTGACAAGAAATGTGATGAGGGCAATTGATTAAATGTATATAGTTGAACTTTTGCACACGATTGAGATAGTACTGAAGTGATATGTCCTTATGTGTTAGTTTAGTGGAAAGTAGAGAAGGAGTAATTAGTTAAGGTGAATTCATGTTTGCTTAGAGTATCAATGGAGTTACGGATGGTATTTATTTTGTTAGAAAAGTATAGGTTATTAATGAAAATATTTGGTCGTTGAGTATTGTTAATTTAGGCTTCCCCTGAGGTTGCAAAAAGTAGTTTAGTTGAAACTTATAGAGCTATGAAAGTAATTTAAGTGTATCGATGGGTAAATAGTCATAATGCGTAGAAGGAGGATGTGCTAACATATTTTAATAAGGTATATTACATGATTATGACCGATTATTGTTGTCATGAAGTTCTAGTGGACTAGTGTTTCTTGATAATATAATTTTCGAGCAAGAATAGTATGTGAGGTTGTGTTGTTCATCATGCCTAGCCCTAGATACTAAGTTTGAACAGTGGACGATCATCAAGGTGGATGTAATAATTTATAGCTTAGTGATGCTAGTTATATGGAGGTGAACCTATAGGCTCGAAACAGTGAATGCAAGAATTTAAGTTTATTGATTTAGGATTAAGTATGATATTGTAGGTATTATGTAGAGGTGTGCCCAAGGTGATATGGGGTTGCATTATTTTTTTAGGTTATTAAGTATCGTGCGGGTTAGTATTACCCTTGAGTTGCTAAGTGAAAGAAGGATAGTTATATAGTACATGGTGTTTTTAATAGCTAAGTTAAGATGTTTTGGATAGATGGTGTTGAGTATTTTAAGTATGATTTTGATTCTTACGATTTGGGAAAAATATAAGTATAGAAGTGTGATCTTGGTAGGCTATTATTATGTGTTTAGTGAGGTAGATATGTTTGCTAATGAGAGTGTAAGTCTTTGATGATGATTATTGAAGCTAGAAAGTTAAGGATGGTATGTGAAAAAGATTGTACAAGAATGAAGTCAGTAAGTTTGAAATATAGTTTATTCTTATGATTTTAGCATTTATGTGTAGACACTAGAATGAAGAAATTATGGCTCAGTCTCGAGGATATGGAGTAGACCCATAAGCTTAGAATATCATCTTTAACCTCAGGGGGAGATGGTAGAGTGCAACTTAGAATATCAATAAGAGTTGCAATGAGATAGTGATCCCTTCTTACTCTAGAGTATTCCTTGGATTTCAGTCATTATCACACCAAATCCATGTCTTCCATAATAGATCCATGCCAAAGGCCAATGCTTATACACTTCATGCATATTTAAGTTCATTCTAAGCTTTTAGTAAGTAAGTAACAGCTTCACTCTGTGATTCGACTCATTCCTCAGAAATCTATGAACTCCAGTCTTATGTTGGATAGCTTATGAAAAGTATGAACTCATGTTTCAGAGTATGATCAATTCTCAGAAACTTATGATCCTAGTGAAATTCAGTTTATGTCATGTATGCCCTCAGTTTAGATCTACTTGGTGAATCCATGATGTTGATACTCTATTCCTCAGGCCTCAGTAAAGTGTCCAGTTATGCTTAGTATCCCTTCATGTTTCAGATCCTCATGTTCTAACTTTTCAGTGACCTTTCCTTATGTCAAGATAGAGATGATGACCATTTGTTTAGATGGGAGAGAATAAATATTTCTTGTTGACAAAAGATCGTTGTATTCCCGTTTTAGCTAAGGATATAAGTGTGAAGTAAATTTGAGGCCAAGTCTTAGATATATTTCATAGTTAGTTGAGATTCTGGGTATGTCTTCTTAAGCATAGTACATGAAAGTTGTTATTTATGAAGGCATTAGATAATGGGAGAAAAGTTCCTAAGTGGATTGGGTACCTAGAAGCTCTTATGTGGTTGTAGTGATAGGCTTGAATGTCGGGATGAGATGTAAGTGGATGGAATGCAATATGTGCTAATGAATCTATAGTAAGAGTTTAGAATTAGTCATTGAAGTGGTAAGGCATGTTATGCTTAGGGTATGAGCTCTAAAAAGATATAGAAGATTGAATCATGTGGTTTAGACTAGTATTAGGGTGTGGCGTGTTGTACCTTGTGATATCGAGTTAGGCTTGATCATGGTGAGAGGATTTAGTTCAGTTTAGACTTTAGTAGATGGATTTATCAATACCCATATGAGAATTATAAGTTGAATCAAATGAGTATGGTATTTAAGGGGAATAGTATAGTTAAGAGAGTATTTGAGAAGTGTTGCTGAGCTTGAAAGTAAGAAGTTGCATTGCCTAAAGCCTAGTAATGCTACCCTAGCTTATAAGTTATACATCTATGTTCCATATTATAGAGTTGTATCAATGTTTCGATTCCTTATTCAGATATCGTATTCAGATCATGCCCAAGATTCTTGGCTCCCTAAATTTTACTAGAACTTCTTGCAAAGAGTGTTAAATAAATACTCTAATTGTGTATAAGCTCTAAGTATGATTTAGTCCATATAGCTAACAATTTAGTTTAGCATTCAGACAGATAAGTTCCAATGGTTTTCTATCTTTCCATTTAGTCTTACTACCCAAAGTTTCACAAGTAAGGCCATTCCATGAGCTAAAATGTTTGTATTCGTGAAAATTGCAAATTTAGCTTAGTCCATGCACAAGGCATCAGTTTCAGATTCAACTATTTAGTCATGACACAGTTCATAAGTGTTCAGTGCATGATCTCAGTTTTCCAAGTATTTCAGCTCAGATAGTGTAATACCCATTATATGATCTTAGTCTCATTGTTTCATGATTTGTACCTTCATAATTTATCACTTTTCAGTTTCATATGTATGATTATATCATGAACACTTCAAGCGAATTCTAAACTCCAAGTATGAATCAGTTCCCAATAGTCAATAAAGTCAACTTAGCTCAGAATTCATCTTCATGATAGAATTTTTAAAGTTTTAGCTTAGTTATATCCTTCATTAGCATACATTTCATGCCTACATTATTCCATACTTTTAATGCTTCAATAAGTTCCTACCCATCATTCGAGGACGAATGATTCCAAGAGGGAGATAACGTAACACCCCATATTTTTGTGCTAGATTTCTAACAATTGTTCTTACGCATATAAGCCTTAATACAAATGATTCCCATTTGAATATAAGTTTCCTGATAATTATCCTAGTGTGTGAAGTGTCTAGTTGGTGAATAATGTTCATAGAATTCACTTAGAGCCAAGTTGAGCTAAGAACCTTAGATTCGTCCAAAGTTTAGTATTTGATTTGACAAGGCTCAACTTTGAAAGTGTATAGCTTTTTATGTATGTCGAATTTTTTAGCTAAAGACCCAAAAAATTATAGATAATTGAATTAACTTTCTAATGATACCAATTTTACCTTAATCCAAGACCCGAGCGAAAGGTTATGCCCATTTTCATTAGAGGCAGTAAGGGTGTGCGATGGGCAATGCACCGCCCAACCAAACTTGGGCGATCGGTAATGCGACGCAAACCTAGCTTGGGCGATTGATTGGGTGTCGCCTAAGTCAATGCCAAGTGCCAAAAACACTCTGTTTTGACTTATATCAAGGGTGTTGAAGGCATTTCACACCCTTAAACCGTCCCTAATCACTCCAAGTCATTATATGGGGTTTTAAACGCATTATTTACAATCCCTAAGCCCCAAATCAGTCAAGTTACGATACAAAACCCTTTCCCTCTTCCCAAGAACAAATCTAAGTGTCATCTCTCAAGAATCAAGAAGTTAAGCTCCAAATTCAAAGTTCTCTACAAGGATTCTTTCAATCAAGCTTAAAGGTCCAATCTTTTCACAATTTCATCATCACTAAGCTATGTGGGGTTTATGAACAAGGATACTCTTTCATACTTGTGCCCAAAACTTGAACTTTATTTAAGATTTCATATTTTGCAAATTAGGGTTCATACCCAATTATCATTGTTTGAAGATTATGATGTTACAAGTGACTTAAATGTTGAATTGCATATCTATTTTCACATCTTTATGCATGTGATATGATTTTACAGATTTCAAATTAAGTTTTTAAGCATGATATCATGAGTTTGATTTCATTACCTTGGATATTTTTGAAGTATTTCAAGAAGTATATTGAGCATGACGTTTTACTATGAACTTGCATGAGTTTAAAGCATGGGGTTTTACGCTCTAAGTCTAAGTATTTCAAGAAAATTATGATTTTAAGCCTCTTTTATGAGTTGTTTACAAAGATTTAAGAAAGAAATTGATCTGTTGATCCTAAGCTAAGATAAGGAATCCACATTGTTCATCTTGATCATGATTTGAAGAAAGATAAGCATAATTGGTTTTATTATAAACCCTTGTGCTATTTTAAGGTAGATTTTCTAAAGTTCTAAGAGATAAGTATGAGAGTAGTATTTAGCATCGAGTTAGGTATGATTTCAAAGGTCTCATGCCCCAGAAGTATGCGCCATTGTAGTTTTAAGATTTGCCCATAGTGGGTTAAGATAGTGATTACTTAAGATAAGACTCTATTCCGATGGAAAGAGTAGAACAACTCTCCCCCAACGTGGGTAAGACGTTGGAATCCATGATAGATCACATAGTTTATGTCGGTTAGAAGAACCTCCCAAAGTTCCTAAACTCAAGTCCTACCATAAAAAGAATAACAGAATAGTTTTTTGAAACTAAGTGTAAAGGCTCACAAATTTGCTCAGATATTATCATACATAAGACTTCAGTTATCATATTTCAGCTTTTAGTTTTCATATGATAAAGGTGGATCTTTTTTTTTATACTTAGCCAGCATGATTTGAAAACAAAATAAGACTATAGCTTTTTAGAACTAAGTGTGGTGGCCCATAGAATTACCTTTACGCTTTACTTCTCATGATTTATGATTTTACAGTTTTGATTACTTAAGCCAAGGCGAGTCACTTACACTTAGCATGCAGTTTTTGACAGTTTGTATAAATAGTGTATTATTATTTTATTTGTGTATTCACTCCCACATGCTCAGTACATTTCAAAAGTACTGATCCACATATACGTCAATGTTCTACATTATTTAATAATGTAGGTACCAGTTGTAGCATTCATATCATAATCAGACAGTTGCAGATTCCAGCTAGTAGGGGATGAGTCCACCAACTTCGGGGACTTCAGTTAGATGTTGTTTATGTAGTTTACTTTCTTACTCATATGTATTAATTAGTGGTAGTTGGAGTCGTATCCCAGCTATCTATAGTCAGTATTAGTAGAGGATTCATAGACAGTTAGTAAAGTTGATGTATTTGATTCCAGTTTTTTTATATATTATCAGAGTTGTAATCGTTTCAATATAGTTTGTATTAATCATATTCTGAAAAGATTTATTTTCTGCATTATTCTTTTAGACTTATGTATTTATTTCAGTTGCTCATGAGTTATGCCAGTACAAGGGTTAGCTTAGGATCACTTGTGGTCCTAAGCACCGTGTCACGACTAGGGGGTAGTCTCATGTCTTTACAATAAAATCTTGTGTCTTTATCTTGTTCTTTATTTCACGTTTTTGGTAATAATTGGTATCAGAGCCAAGCATCTGTTTGAATGTGCTTTGTCGTTGCAAGATAGTTTGAATTTCCACTTCAAAAAATAATTATTTTGGTTTTATATATTTCCAAATACTATCTATCTATTGTAAAAGAGGAAGAACAAGTATGGATGAGTTCCATTAAAGTTTAAATTGAATAATTTAGTGGGACCAAGAACTTTAATATCTAGAAGATTCAGACGATGGCGTTACTGCATAAAAGAGGTTCAACTCTGGCTATTGACGAAAAGTACCCTGATAGTACATTAGATTCTGAAAAGGGAAAGATTGAAGGTGATGCATTGAGTGTCATCAACTATTTCTTGCACCTAAGATGCTATGTGAAGTGAATTCAGATATTGGTGAGACGACCAAATAGTTATGGGAAAAACTAAAAGTGCTTTACCTATTTAAGATCGATCAGTGACAAAAAAGAGGTTGTTATAATGACGTCTTAACACATTTAAGATAGAGTCAGGTACTATGTTGCAAAACCATTTAGATGCGTTCAATAAACTTGTCATGGACTTACAAACTACCAAAATTTAATAAAATGAGGAGGCACTAGTATGTGTTTGTCTATTTTCATTGACTTCAAAATATCATGATTTTAAAAATTGAATGATGTATAGTAAGGAGCCTGTCACTCTTGATTAAGTGCAGTAAGCCCTTAACTCTTGTAATGTGAGGAAATATTTTGAAGGAGACAAAGATGATGAAACTAGTGGGCTCTTTGTGAGAGGCCATAAAAGCAAACAGGTAAGGAGCAAATTAAATCATAGATCGAAGTCAAGTGTGAACAAAAAAAATGTCGAATATTGGGGTTGGCATAATAAGGAAAACTTTGAATGAAATTTCCTAATGTCAAAGAACAAAGAAAAGGCAAGTGCATCCATTTTTGAATTGATACATGAATCTTCTAATGAAGATATACTCATAACATCATTCAATAATGGAATCTATGACAACAAATGGGTGCTAGACTCTAGTCACTCTGCATATGACATTCCAAAGAGATTGGATCAAAAAAGTGGAGGAACCATTAGAATGGACAATAATACAACTTGTAAAATAGTTGGCATTGCTTTATTTTGAGTTTGCTGTTAAGTCCACCGTGTTCTTGATTTGAATTAGAATTTGATCTTATTGGGTACTCTGGATAAACAAGGCTACAATTACATGAGCGAATGAGGAACTATGAAGGTGACTAAAGGTCCTTTAGTCATACTAAAGGCCAAGCTAGAGAGTGACCTTTATACACTAGTAGGAATACCATTGTTAGATCTGTTAATGTATCTACCGTGCCATTATCCAATGATGACAAGGAAAAATTATGGCACATGTGACATGGTCATATGAATGCATGAGGACCGGAGATGCGAGCAACCATAACCTTTTGAATAGTGAGATAATCAGCACACCTGAATTGTGTGAGCATTGCCTAGAAAAGTAGAAAAAGGTTAGCTTCAGCACTTGCAAACACAAGGCAGGAGTGATTCTAGACTATATCCATTCAGATTTATGAAGTCCCTTTAAGTTTCCATCGTGGAGAGAAAAGAGGTATCTTCTCACATTAATTGATAATTTTTCACAAAAGATTTAGGTGCATTTCTTGAAGGCAAAAAGTGATGCATTTGAAGCATTTAAAGAGTGGAATATATTGGTTGAGACTTAAATAGAGCGAAAACTCAAGTATATTAGCATATACAGTAGCTTGGAGTTTTAAAGTGAAGAGTTTAATGATTTATACAAAGTTCATGGAATCTTAAGACATAAGATGGTCAGGCACACACCATAACAAAATGGAGTTGGCGAGAGAATGAATAGAACTCTTTTTCAAAAAGCTTGTTGTATGATCTTACAAGCTAAAATATCCAAAGTGTTTTGGGCTGAAGTAGTTTATACTACTTCTTGTATTGTCAATCAATCTCTAGAATCAATGATTGACTTTAAAAATCTGAATGAGGTATAATCAGGTGAACCCATTAACTATTCATACTTAAGAGTATTCAGGTTGCCTGCTTATTAACATATTAATAAAGAAAACTTTGGGCCAAATCTAAGATGACCATATTTGTAGGGTATGTGGATGGAGTAAAATGGTACATGCTTTGGTGTTTGTCTTTACTCAAGTTTGTAGTTAGTAGAGATGTTACCTTTGATGAATCCTTTATACTTGGTCCTCATAATTTTTTTTGAAGCTATCAGGAAACAAGAACAACGAGCAGGTAGAGCTTACCAAGAAGAAGGATCAAGAGACTCAAGTGGTGAGTCAAATAATGTATATATTGAAGAAATTTTTGTAAATGAATCAAACACAATTGAGAAGGGAAGGGACATAAAGAATCTACGAATATCGGAATGCCTTATAGAGAAAGTAAATCCAATTACATATGTGTTCATAATTGCAGAAGAGGAGATTAAGGATCTTAATCCCTACTCATATATTGAAGAAACTTCTTGCAAAGATACTGCATAATTATGGTTAGCCATGATGAAAGAGATGCAGTCTCTTCACAAGAATCAAACATGATTGTTAGTTAAAAGGATGAAGGAGAAGAGGATGGTTGGATGCAAATAAATCTACATAAAGAAAGAGGGAATTCTAGAAGTGGAAGATGGTAGGTTCAAGGCGAGATTGATTGCAAAATGTTTCAGTTAGAAGGAAGGAATTAACTATAATGATATTTTCTCTCTAATCATAAAACACAACTCACTTCACGTGCTACTACCATTGGTTGAACAATTATACTTGGAGCTTCAGTACCTTGATTTCAAAACTACTTTATTACATGATGATCTAGAAAATACAATTTATATGGACCATCCTGAAGATTTCCTAGCTGAGGAAAAATTAAATCATGTATGCTATTGGAAGAAATCATTGTATGACAATGGTACAAGAGGTTTGATGCATTCATGAATCACATGAATTCCTAAGAAGTGTATTTGATAGTGTGTGTATCGCAAGAAGATGTTTGGTAACACAATGATTTATTTACTGTTAATATTAATGATATGCTTATTGCTTCTAACAACATCATAGAGATAAATGATTTGAAGAAATTATTGAGAAAGGAATTTAACATGAAGAATTGGGGAGCTATAAATAAAATTCTTGGTATGGAGATTTCAAGATGAGACAGTGTTGTACACTTTCTCAAAAGAGTTGCATTGAAAAGGTTCTTGAGAGATTCAATATGCATTTGTCCAAACCTATAAGTACAGTGTTAGCTTCTTATTTTATGCTTTCATTATTACAAATGCCTTGGTATATGTCAAAGGTTCCTTATGCTAATAGAGTTGGTAGCATTATGTATATTGTAGTGCGCTCATGTCTAGATATTGTTCAATCTATAAGTGTGGTAAGTAGGTACATGTCCAACCCAGGAAAAAGCCATTGAGAAGCAATAAATATGGTATTTAAGATATTTCAACGAAGTTTCTTATGTTGGCTTGACTTCTTTTAAAAGTGAAGGTATTTCATTTCTCGATTATGTGGATTTTGAATATGAGAGGTCCTCAACTAGACATATCTTTATTCTCATTGGCAATGTGTTAGTTGGAAATTGATTTAACAGTCAATTTTAACTTGGTCTACAACAGAAGGTAGAATATATTGCGGTAGTGGAGGTAGAGAAAGAAGTTATCAGTCTGAAAGGGTTAGTGGCAGAATTGTGTTTGGTTCACCTAGAAGCAACTCTAAGATGTGATATTTAAATTGCTATTCATTTGATTAAAAATCATAGATTTTGAGCGCACGGAACATATTGATGTTAGATTCCATTTCATTAGAGATGCCATTGAAGAAGGAACTATCAAGGTCCTGAATTTTATCACAGATGATTACTCCACAGACATGTTGACCAAGATAGTCTCGCTAGCCAAGTTTGCACATTGTATGGACTTGCGGGAGTATGCATCAACTAATGCAACTCTGAGAGAAGAACTGTTATGTGGAGCTAGTATATTAACAAAAGTTTGATTCTTCTTGTTTCTTACAATGAATTTCCCAATAATCTTGAATGTTTTATCTAGAGTAGTTCAGACGCATGCTTGGAATGCAAACCAATTGGTGGAGATTGACAGAATTGGTTTGATTTTTGTCACGACCCAATTTATTAAGTCGTGATGGAGCCTACCTTATCCCCCCAGTAGGAAAACCAAGCCATAGCTCGGAATAATAGGTAATGGGCTAATAGGCAGAAATCAGAAAAGATTGCGTATAATGATAGCAATAGTAATAACAAGTAACAAATAGAAAGAAAACATATCTCATATACTAAAACGACGGAAGAAAAAGGACCAAATACACAAAAGAATCCCTCCCATGGTAAGGTCGGTACTAGAGCCACTACTAAAATATACCGAGAGTACTAGAAAAAATCCAAAACATACCCAATATGCACAAACAGTCTCGAGTACAAAAGATTAAACTAGATTAGATAGAGGAGGATCAACCTAGGTCGACAGTAAGCTCACCCTTCTTCAAATCAGTACTAGAAGATAGGAATCACGTCAATGTCGGCTGCTACTACTCGGATCTGCATCAGGGAAAAGATGCAGAAGTATAGTATGAGTACCAAAGCAACGAGTATTCAGTAGGCATCATTGGCCGACTTAGCTCAATATAGAAAAAGTATAACTACAATGCAAGGATGTAATCAAAGGCAACAGTAAAAAGGGATAGAAAGGTAAACAATTTCCAAGCTAAGCCAATGAGATAAATAAATAAATGTTAGCGATACAAAAAGTAAATAACACAATAATTACAGACAAATCAAACATAACCTAACTGGCCCCCATAACCCCGCTAGGCATACAAATATACCCTAACTGGGCCTCCATAAGTCCGCTAGGCACACCGAAGATGATAATTAATCCAACTGTACCCCCATAAGTCGGTGGGACACACAAGTAGCAATTAAAGAAAATAATAGTAAATAATTTGTAACTGAGCCAATCCCAAGAAATCGTAGTAGTCATCCAAATGTGCATCGGACTTGAACCAACACCAATGGGTAGAAACGAGAGGCCATATACCGGACATAAACTGAAAGTGATAGATAATAAGAAGATGAATTGTGCCAGGTTCGAACCGTACATAGTGGGTAATAACGAGAGGCCATATGTATAATATACAATAATACTCATAATCAGATGCCAAACTCGTACCGAAACTCAGCGAAACCACAACCATTATCAGATGTCGGACTAGAACCAAAACTCAAAGAAACCATAACCATAATTAGATGTCAGACTCAAATCAAAACTCAATGGAACCACAACCATAATCAGATGTCAAACTCAAATCGAAACTCAAAGAAATCACAACCATAATCAAATGCCGGACTCGAACCAAAACTCATAGTAACCATACCCAACTATATTATTAATATTCATACCATACCATAACAATGTCAACGTGGTACAAAAGTTCACAATCAACGACATAAATAAAGTATATACTGAACCTGAACAGAAGCTAAAATACGTCTAATTATCATACGTATGCCTTAATTTTAAAGGGGCAAATTCAAGGTTTTGCAATTTAATTCCACATCCTAAAGTGATAGATGCTATATTATATTGATAGACAAAATACCAAAATCTACTAAAACGGGATACCAATATGGATAAATAAGGCATGCTGTATATATATATATATATATATATATATACACATACATATATATATACATATACATACATACATACATATATATATACATATACATACATACATACATATATATATATATATATACATACATACATATATACATATATATATATACATATATATAATGGTCCGCAACTACAAATAATTATCTAGAATTAGCAAAATAGTCCACAATTTCAGTAAATAAGCTCAATTTAAAGGAAGGGTAAGCATACCCTACCTGGACACCAAAACTAAAATGTCTTTCTGCGAAGCCTCCGGATAGTGCTACTAGAACCCGAGCTTGAATAACCTGTTAGTAGATAATTAATTCACTTTCGTAGATATAATGAAACATCTAAAATATTTTCAATCCAATATCTTCAAATCGGGCTTAATAAATGAAAAGGGAGAAGTATGTAAAGGAAAATGAAGCAGGAGTATGCAAATGTTAAAGAAAGTTTGAAATTTTATAAGAAAATTAAGTGGGGAAAATATTGATATGTAATGAAAAGTTAGGGAAAAAATTTATATATGTATTCACTACTTAAAAGGCTTGGCAAACCTTGTATAGGTGCCAGAATACCACTATTATATTTTCAATTGTAACACATAGAGATAGAGGTGGCAACATCCACCGCTTAATCTCCGTTAAATTCGTACTTAGTATTGCATAAATTCGTGATAAAATAATTATAATATTTTAAATATATCATAATGAATAGAAAATTATTTCTAACAAAACCTCTATTATATGTAATATTATTTTAACATTTCTAGATTTACTATCTATACTTAAAATGTTAATATACTATAAAGGGTACTATGAAGTGATATAAATATAACATAACTTAAGGAATTTAGTAAATATTAAAAATATTTTAGAAGACAACAAATTATATTTCTACCAAATGTCAATTAAATCAAATATTCCACAATATACTAGATATTACTAATATTAATCAAATGAACCGCCTGGGAAACGAACTATCAGACCCAACAAGTCATACATAACTTGGGACAGTTATAGAAAATCCCTTGATACTGAAAATGTATGAAAATACAGACAAATGACCGTGGGGGTCATTACAACATCCATTACTAAAAGGACTTTCATGCACGAAAGTAAAGCTTAAGAATGTACCTAAGGACTCAAACAGGTAGGGATACTGGGTGCGCATACCATGCCTGAGAGAAAGGCAAGGTAGGTTGGTTGAAACCACATCAAGAAATTCATGAACCATAGGGACGGAGTCAAGTGTTGGGCTATTAGCACTAACATCCTGAACATATGCAAGATATGACTCACAACCCCTCAATATTCATCTCCTAACCTAATGTAAGAAAATAATTCCCGTCGGTATACAGCTAACAAAACCTTGCCACACAATCGGGGTATGCCCGAAAAGGCTAAAATAATGGTCATAACAGAACAATCAAAGATCACATGATAAGGAGATAGCTAATCCATGCCCGGAATCACATAAAAATCTATAATATCTAGGATAATGAGATCAATCTGAGTACCAAGTTACCGAACGATCACCAAACACGAGCTATATACCTGATCCACTACTAAAAATATAAAAAAAAATCACCCATAGGGATAGCTATATGCAATGTCACATATAAGGACTCAAAACATAAACATAACCGCGATCCAAAATAAGCAGAAACATTTGAAAATATGGAATCGAGATCAAACAAAGCAGAAACTGGCGGATGGCATATGATAATCTTACCTGTGATTAAAGTACCCAATGCCTCAACCTTAGATCTACCTGATATAGCATACAAATGACCTAGTACACTACTAGACTGGGTGCCTATCCGACCACCTCTAAAACCCTGAGGACCATCCCCACAACTTTGTGCATCACCCATACCTAACGGTGGCACTGACCTAATCGGTTGTGCAATCAAAACTGAAGGCTCAACCATCCTACTCTGAGGATACTTATGGGAGAAGTGACCAACAATCTCACAGTCATAATATGCCTCAGCACCCTGCTCTATCTAGAATATCCAGCAGATCCAAAATGGCCACCTTGACTCGACGGTTCTGACTAAACACCTCTCTGCGGCTGGTCGCTACTCTGACCACTGGAACTACTAAAAAAGGGATGAACCCTATCTGATATATGAAGCGATGCTTGGACTGGCTGACAAGGATGACCTTGATGCTGAGAAGGCTGCTGCTGGGGGTACCTACCATGAAATCTTTCTGTGAACTGTGAATCGTTGTAGCTGCCCTAGTAAAGTAGTCTCTTATCACTGCCCCCTTGGGCCTCACTATACATCTCCTCTATAGAGTAGATATGCTCAAATATCTCAGAAAAAGACTTTTCTAAAGTTACCAAACTCTGTGTAGCCCTATGAAGTATAATCTCAATCCCCTGACAAAGCATTGAATCCGCTCATACTCTGTAGGAAGAATCATAGTGGTGTGCCTGGATAACTCATGGAATCTTACCTCATACTCATTCACAAACATAGAACCCTTTCTCAATGTTGTAAACTTATCCCTAAGACACTTGCACATGCTGCCAAGCATATACTTCCTCAAGAAAGCCTCAGAGAACTGAGTCCAACTCACTGGTGGAGATCCAACTAGCTTGAAATCAAGATAACCTCTCCATTACTTCCTCAGTGATGTGTCTAACTGATAACTAACAAACTTCACTCCTTGTGCCTCAACTAGCCCCAAATTCTGTAACCGCTCCTCACAACTGGATAGAAACTCATTAGCATCCTTTCCCAGGGTCCCAGCAAACTTGGGTGGAGTCAATCTCAAAAATTAGCTCAGCATCTACTACTTCTCTGAAGACATAACTGCCTGAGATACTACTGGCCAAGAGACTTTTGGTGCTAGTGGAACCTCTACCCTAGGCACTGATACTACAGGCTGTGCCCCTAAATCAACACCACCCTGTGCTGCTGGCTGAGCTCCCTCGATCGGGGGACCACCAACTAACCCTAATAACTGTACCAATGCATCTCGAAGGACCAAAAAGGATATAAAACCAGGTGAATCCTGGGCTACCCTCTGGCCCACCTGCTGCTGTGGAAGAATACCTAGAGCTATCTCAATCTCTAGAGCTATAACAGGATCGAGTGATGGATCCTTATCCTAATCTTAAACTGGGTCTGCTACTATATCCTGCCCCTGACCTCTAGGTCAACCTCAACCCTTAAATAGAACTTTAGAAGCGGACCTGAGGTTCTGATCCCCAGCTCTCGAACCTCGCGTCCTAGCCAACTGTGAAAAGAGTGGACCAATAAAAATACAACCAACTCAGACCCAACACACGAAAATGGATCAAGAAAATAAGATTGTTCCCTAAAAATGCTTTGTAATCTCCCAAAGATAGAGTGCAGACGTCTCCGTGCCGATTTGCAGGACTCTACTAAACATTGGCTCTAGTACCAATAGTATCGGTGAAAGCTAAGCTCTGATACCAAGCTGTCCGACCCAATTTCTCAAGTTATGATGGAGCCTACCTTATCCCTAGTAGGCAAGCCAAGTCATAGCCCAAAATAATAGGTAATGGGCTAATAGGCAGAAATTAGAAAAGATCGCATATAATGATAACGATAGTAATAATAAGTAACAAACAGAAAGAAAACATATCTCATATACTAAAACAAGGGAAGGAAAGGGACCAAATACACAAAAAAATCCCTCCCAAGACATGATAAGGTCGGTACTAGATCCACTACTAAAATATACCCGGAGTACTAGACATAATCCTAAACATACCCAATATACACAAGCAGTCTTGAGTACAAAAGACTAAACTAGAGTAGATAAAGAAGAATCTTCCTCGGATGATAGTAAGCTCACCCTACTCCGAATCAGTACTGGAAGGTAGGAATCACGTCAATATCGGCTGCTACTACTCAGAACTGCATTAGGGAAAAGATGCAAAAGTGTATTATGAGTACCAAAGAAAGGGGTATTCAGTAGACATCATCGGCCAACTGAACTCAATACAGAAAAGGTATAACTACAATGTAAGGATGTAATCTAAGTCAACAGTAAAAAGAGACAGAAAGGTAAACAAATACCAAGCTAAGCTAATGAGAATAAATGTAAGCGATACAGAAAATAAATAACGCAGTAATTACAGACAAATCCAACATAACCTAACTGGGCCTCCATAATCCAGATATGAACACAAATGTACCCTAATTGGGCACTCATAAGCCCGCTAAACACACTGAAGAAGATAATTAACCCAACCATATTCTCATAAGCCGGTGGGACACACAAGTAGCAACTAAAGAAAATAACAGTAAATAATTAGTAATTGAGCCAATCCCAAGAAATCGTAGTAGTCATCCAGATGTGGACCAGAATTGAACTAACACCAATGGGTAGTAACGAGAGGATAGATACCGAACTCAAACCTGTAGTGATGGATAAAAACAAGAGGATACGTACCTAATTCAAATAGGACATAGTGGGTAATAACGAGAGACCACATATATAATATATAATAGAACTCATAATTAGATGTCGGACTCAAACCGGAACTCAGTTGAACCATAATCATAATCAGATGTCGGACTCAAACCAAAACTCAAAGAAACCACAACCATAATCAGTTGTCGGACTCGAAAAGGAACCACAACCATATTCAGATGCCGGACTCGAACCGAAACTCATAGTAACCATACTCCACTGTAATATTAATTTCATACCATACCATAACAATGTCAACGTGGTACAAAAGTTCACAATCAATGACAGAAATAAAGTATATACTGAACCTTAACAGAAGCTAAAATACATCTAATTACCATACGCATGTCTTAATTTTAAAGGGACAGATTCAAGGTTTTGCAATTTAATTCTACATCCTAAAATGATATATGTTATATTATATTGATAGACAAACTACCAAAATCTACTAAACGGGGTACTAATTCCGATAGATAAGGCATGCTATATATATATATATATATATATATATATATAATGGTACGCAACTATAAGTAATTATCCAGAACTAGTATAATAGTCTACAATTTCAGTAAATAAGCTCAATCTAAAGGTAGGGTAAGCCTAGCCTACCTGGACGCCAAAGCTAAAGTGTCTTCTTGCGAAGCCTCTAGATAGTACTACCGGAACCCGAGCTTGAATAACTTGTTAGCAGATAATTAGTTCTCTTCCATAGATATAATGAAGCATCTAAATAGTTTCAATCCAATCTCTTCTAATTAGGCTTAATAAATGAAAAGAGAGCAGTATGTAAAGGAAAAGCGAGCAGCACTATGCAAATGTTAAAGAAAGCTTGAAATTTTGTAAGAAAATTAAGTGAAAAAATATTGATATGTAATGAAAAGTTATGCAAAAACTTTATATATGTACTAGTTATTAATATCCCGTGCAAGACACAGGCCCAACAAATATTTTTAAAAATTTTATTTTAATTATTATAATTTATAATTTTTTAAAAATATATAATATATTTTTCATAGATATTTTAAGCTGTTAATTATTGTAATTTATAATACTTTTTATGTAATTTTTAAATAATATATATCACTCTCGTTGTCCAAATTTTTGTGACATTGATAGTCAATTACATTTTTAAAAATAATTTAAGTTTTAAATTATTATGATGTACAATATTTTTCTTCTATTCCAATTTAAGTGTCATAATGCTTAGATGACCATAATAATTAACTATGGGTGATATGGTAAAGTTACGATTGAAGTAGCGAAGCAGACATGTCTTAATGACTCACAACAACTAATTAGAAGTGATATAGCAAAATTAATATAAAAAATACTTGTGAATTTTTTTGATTAACTTATAATTTAATTTCTATTTTACCCTTTTTATCAAATATTATTAATTGACACAATGCTTAAAGGGTCATAATAATTAATTAGGAATAATATAGTAAAATCACGATTGAAACAACGAAATAGACATGTCTAATTAGAAGTGATACAATAAATTACTATAAAAAATACTTACGAAAAAAGTTAAATGTGTCTCATATAAAACGTCAAGTAAAATTAACATTAAATATTATTATTTTTTTAATATTTAGATGACTTTATAATAATTATTTAATATCTAGATGATTTATAATTATTAACTATGGGTGATACAATCAAATTATGAATGAAACAACTGAAGCAGACATATCATAAATATTTATTTTACCTTTTTATTAATATTATAAATTTTATAATACATAAATAAATTTATAATAATTAATTAAAAATAACGTAGTAAAATGACGGAGGAAGCAACTTATGAAGCAGGTGGGAGAAGCAGGCATGTTGACGGAGACCTGCCTGCTTCTCCTCCTCATTCCCTCTTATAAGATACTAGTTATTAATATCCCGGGCAAGGCCCGGGCGCAACAAATATTTTTTTTAAAATTACTTTAATTATTATGATTTATAATATTTTTTAAAAATATATAATAGATTTTTTTTATAGATATTTTAAGCTGTTAATTATTGTAATTTATAATACTTTTTATGTAATTTTCAAATAATATATATCACTCTTGTTGTCCAAACTTTTGTGGCATTAATAGTCAATCACATTTTTTAAATAATTTAATTTTTAAATTATTGTGATGTATAATATTTTTTTCTATTCCAATTTAAGTGTCATAATGCTTAGATAAACATAATAATTAATTATGAGTGATATGGTAAAGTTACAATTGAAGCAGCGAAGCAGACATGTCTTAATGACTCACGAAAACTAATTAAAAGTGATATAACAAAATTACTATAAAAAATATATGTAATTTTTTTTATTAACTTATCATTTTATATCTATTTTACTTTTTTTTTATCAAATAATATTAATTGATACAATGCTCAAATAGTCATAATAATTAGGGAAAATGATAAAAACGACACTTCAAATTAAACTACTTTCATAAAAATGACCATGAAATTTAAATTTCACTTTCTAGCTATTTCAATTTACTGACTTGGGGGTTTGGGCCACAGGTGACAAAAGAGTTTTAAAATGAGGTGTAGGTGACTCAAGTCTTAATAATTGAGTAAAAGTGACAATTACTTAATTATGGTTTAAGAAAGTTTTGAAAATTTCAAAATAATCCACAAGTTTTTAAATTTATACTTTGATCCAAATGTTAGTTAATATATAACGGGAAACGAAGAGAAAAAAGGTGCCTTTTTCTTTCTCCTCATCCGTTGTTATTTTCTCTCTCTTCACGATGTTTATTGTTCCTTGTTGTTGTTGCTTTATTCATCATCTTCTGATTCATTATCATCATCTTATACTTCATTATTATCTTCATATTTTTCTTGTTGACTATTGTTGTTATTGTTGTTGTTGTTGTTACCCCAACTGCTGCAATTTGACCAAATTCTTATGTCAAATTTTATTTCGTAAATCACTTTCAACTTTGGAATTTACTTGAGAGAAGACTTTGGTAAGTTAGATTATGCTTTTTAGTTGAATCTGGGTAACTGCTAGTGTGTTGTTTTTTCAACAATAGCTTGCACGCGAATATGAATGCAATACAAGAGCAATCAGTTTAAACAGATCCATTATCTGCTGTAACAGATAAATGTTCTGTTGTAACAGTAGACTCATGTTGGATGGATTCATGTTTAAGGGTTTTAGGTACCCGTAATATAAATTGAATAGATGGGTATTCTGTTGCACCAGATTAGTAATCTGTTTCAACAGATAAATAATCTGTTTCATCAGATTACTAATATGTTTTGAACAACAAAATTCAGATAGAGCTCCTGTCACACACAAAACCTAATAGATAACTCATATGTTCTTGCTATTGATACTGGAATTAAATTATTCCTTAATTGTGGACATGTCATTCGTTAAGAAATAAAAATAGACAGCACAAAAATTAAATAAGAAATAAAAATTCAAGTGCATCAAACATAATTTTTTATAAAACAAATAAAAAAATACATAGATAATAGAAAAAGAAAGCTTAATTATTATTATCATCATTATTAACATCATTATTATTTGTATGGCCAGCCGGACAATCTTCAAAGGGCAGCAGCAGTGCCCTCCGCAGCCTGCGGATCTCCCGCAGCATCCTTATTCTGATGGTGACCAAATCACAATGCAGGTTATGAACCTCCTTTTGTAGTTCCCTCATGGCGTCTCGTAAAATAGCGACATCCTACAGAGGATCAGCCATATCTAAAAAATGCATAAGTTGACAAAACACACACATAAACACAAGAGTAAAGAAAAGAAAGAATTCGAATGTAATGTAATACAACATATATTTACACAAAAATCAAGAAAAAAACTTACCAGAGACAGGAAAAAGCTATCAAGTCCTTGAAGAGAAAGTAGTTGAAGGTATAACAAGAGCGAAGAATAAATAGTGTGTAGTAGAACGAACGATTGAGTAAGGATGAACCTATTTATAGAGGATTGAACTTGAATAAGTTAGGCAAAAAATCGCAACTGTTCACCTCCATTTATTAATGACATTCTTGATTACTGTAAAAAGTTATGATTTAATTAAATTAATCAATATGAAGACAAGTCATGACTTTTCAACTTTATTATTATTAATAATCAGTTCTTTCCAGGAACCATTTTTTTTACACTATATTGGACAACAGATAATATATATGTTACATCAGATAAATCATCTGTTACAACAGATATATCATGATTTGCAACAAATAGATAACCTGTTGCATCAGATAATATATCTGTTGCAAAATATAATATATATATATATATATATATATATATATATATATATTTGTTTTTTGTTTTTTAAAAAATAAATTATCTTCATGACATCCAAATTTTTTGACTTTTTAATTATACAAATTAATAAAGTAGATTTAAAGGCACAAATGTTCACCTCCATTTATTAGTGACATTCTTGATTACTGTAAGAAGTTATGACTTAATTAAATTAAACAATATTGTGATAAATCATGACTTTTCAGATTTATTATTAAAATAATTAATTCTTTATAGGAACCGCTTTTTATTTACAATGAGTTGGACAACAGATTATATATCTGTTGCATCAGATAAATCATCTATTACTACAGATATATCATCCGTTGCAACAAATAGATAACTTGTTACATAAGATAATATATCTATTGCCACATATAATATATATTTTTTTAAAAAAATATATTATCTTCATGACATCCAAATTTTTTGACTTTTTAATTACATAAATTAATAAAGCAGATTTAAAGGCACAACTATTCAACTCCATTTATTAATGACATTCTTGATTACTGTAAAAAGTTATGACTTAATTAAATTAATCAATATTATGATAAGTCATGACTTTTCAGTTTTATTATTAATAATAATTAGTTCTTTACAAGAACCATTTTTTTTCTTACACTGAGTTAGATAACAGATAATATATCTGTTGCATCAGATAAATCATTTGTTACAACAGATATATCATGATTTGCAACAAATAGATAACCTGTTGCATCAGATAATATTACTGTTGCAACATATAATATATATATATATATATATATATATATATATATATTTTAAAAAAATAAATTATCTTCATGACATCCAAATTTTCTGACTTTTTAATTATATAAATTTATAAAGCAGATTTAAAGGCACAATTGTTCACCTCTATTTATTCATGACATTCTTGATTACTGTAAGAAGTTATGACTTAATTAAATTAATCAAT
Source organism: Capsicum annuum (assembly GCF_002878395.1). Taxonomy (NCBI): domain Eukaryota; kingdom Viridiplantae; phylum Streptophyta; class Magnoliopsida; order Solanales; family Solanaceae; genus Capsicum; species Capsicum annuum. The sequence goes on from NC_061115.1 coordinate 193,844,130, forward strand.
ATTGTGATTCATGACTTTTCAGATTTATTATTAAAATTATTAATTATTTACAAGAACCATTTTTTATTTACAATGAGTTGGACAACAGATTATATATCTGTTGCATCAGATAAATCATCTGTTACAACAAATATATCATCCGTTGCAATAAATAGATAACCTGTTACATAAGATAATATATCTGTTGCAACATATAATATATATATTATTTTTAAAAAAATATATTATCTTCATGACATCCAAATTTTCTAACTTTTTAATTATATAAATTAATAAAGCAAATTTAAAGGCACAATTGTACACCTCCATTTTTAAATGACATTCTTGATTACTGTAAAAAGTTATGAATTAATTAAATTAATCTGTATTATGATAAGTCATGACTTTTCAACGTTATTATTATTAATAATTAGTTCTTTCTAGGAACCATTTTTTTACACTAGGTTAGACCTTAGATAATATATCTGTTGCATCAGATAAATCATCTGTTACAATAGATATTTCATGATTTGCAACAAATAGATAACCTGTTGCATAAGATAATATATCTGTTGCAACATATAATATATATATTTTTTTTAAAAAAATTATCTTCATGACATCCAAATTTTCTGACTTTTTAATTATATAAATTAATAAAGCAGATTTAAAGGCACAACTGTTCACCTTCATTTATTAATGACATTCTTGATTACTGTAAAAAGTTATGACTTAATTAAATTAATCAATATTATTATAATCATGACTTTTCAGCTTTATTATTATTAATAATTAGTTCTTTTCAGGAACCGTTTTTTTTACATTTAGTTGGAGACCAGATAGTATATCTGTTGCATCAGATAAATCATCTGTTACAACAGTTATATCATCATTTGCATCAAATAGATAACATGTTGTATCAGATAATATTACTGTTGCAATATAATATATATATATATATATATATATATATATATATATATATATATCTTCATGACATTCAAATTTTCTGACTTCTTAATTATATAAATTAATAAAGCAGATTTAAAGGTACAACTGTTCACCTCCATTTATTAATAACATTCTTGATTACTGTAAAAAGTTATGACTTAATTAAATTAATCAATATTGTGATAAGTCATGACTTTTCAGCTTTATTAGTAATAATAATTAGTTCTTTTCAGGAACTATTTTTTTACACTGAGTTGGATAGATAATATATCTGTTGTATCAGATAAATCATCTGTTACAACAGTTATATCATCATTTGCATCAAATAGATAACCTGTTGCATCAGATAATATCACTGTTGCAACATATAATATATATATATTTTTTAAAAAATAAATTATCTTCATGACAATCAAATTTTATAACTTTTTAATTATATAAATTAACAAAGCAGATTTAAAGGCACAACTATTCACCTCCATTTAATGACATTCTTGATTATTGTAAAAAGTTATGATTTAATTAAATTAAGCAATATTGTGATGAGTCATGACTTTTCAATTTGAAGCTTAGCTTTATAATTATTAAAATAATTAGTTCTTTCCGGCAACCATTTATATTTTACACTGAGTTGCATAACAAATTATATATCTGTTGCATCAGATAAATCATCTATTACAATAGATATATCATCCGTTGCAACAAATAGTTAACCTATTACATCAGATAATATATCTGTTGCAACATATAATATATATATCTTTTTTAAAAAATAAATTATCTTCATTACATCCAAATTTTATGATTTTTTAATTATATAAATTAATAAAGAAGATTTAAAAACAAGAATATTTCTGGTGAGTTTTTTACGGTTTAAATGGTGTTTATCATTTATTTCCTTATTCTTTTCTGTGAAAAGAAATGACTTAATTAAATCAAGCTGGTGGTGAGTTTTTTTTATTATTGTGACAAGTCATGACTTTTCAGCTTAGTAAATTTAAATAACCTTTTTCTCAATTTAAAAATTGAATACACCTGGCTTTCAATAACTGTTCCGTTTCTTTAATAACCATTTTTATTAATTGAGTTATGACAACAGATTGTATATTTATTGCATCAGATAACCCATCCGTTTCAACAGATATACCATCTGTTGCTATAAATTGACCATCTCTTTAAGGAGCTTTTTTGATTTCTTCTAACTGATTTACATGTCGCAACAGATGAGGAATTTGATGCATCAAAAGCGTTTTTTGTTTTTATTTGTTTGTTGAATATGTTTAGACAAAAGTCACAGTCACGACTATTCATTAACTTTTTTCTTAAAAATCATATCAGCATATATATATATATATATATATATATATCTTAATTAAATTAATCCAATGTTGTGACTTTTTAAAATTAAATAATCTTTCATTTACGATTATAATATCATTTAGTTCCTTATTATTTATTAACGAACCATTTTTAGGAGAATTTCTCATCATGATCGTATCCCTAACTCCAACCGTCGACATGTTAAGAATGGGGAATAAATAGAATGATAATTAAATATTGAATAAGAATTAAAAATTCAAAATCAACCAAACCAAACCAAACCACACCAAACATATACATGGATTTCTTTGAATTCCTTATAGGTAGATCGGATATAAAAAAGGAAAAAACATATGATAAAAGAAAGAAAAAACATAACCTAATTCTTCTTCTTCTTCTTCTTCTTCTTCTTCTTCTTCTTCTTCTTCTTCTTCTATT
>NC_061115.1:193849817-193946779 GCF_002878395.1 Capsicum annuum
AATCTGTCTCTTTCGGAAATACAACAAAAAGATAAAATGTTGTATTAATAAAGTCACTAGTTTTATTTAAGTAACAAACACAACACATAAATCTCGGATAGTTTCAACAATATTACATTAGATCTCGGATATGGAGTCTGTTGCGTCAGAATGGAGTCTGATACAACAGATATGGAGTCATTAGAATACATAGCAGCCTTGCTGGTGGTTTGATTTGTTCCATCAGTTGCCCTGTCTATTGCAACATCAACAATAGCATAAACTACAAACAACAAATAAAAAACATCAACAACAAAGAAAACAACAACATTTGTTCCAACAACATCATCAACAACAAAGAAGCATACATCCTTTGTTCCAACACCATCAACAATAAGGGACGGACCCATATGGAGTCCTCCGAGTGCACGAGCACAGACTAAACTCGTATCAACTTTATATATGTATGTGGAAATAAAGAAAAAAACGTATATAATCTAATCAGTGAACACCCATAGTAAGATTTGTTTGGTTAGCCTAGTTGTTGTTTATGGGTGCTTAAGGCTATTTATTTCTTTTGGTCTTAAGTTTAATTCCCACTCAGCACATATTTTTTTAATTTTGGTAACCAACTCTTCTTATTTACTTTAAACTTTTTATTTTTTCTCCCTTACTCCTTGTGTTGATTGTTCGGACTCCACTATTTTTAAGCTAAGAAGCACCCACCATCTAAATCAAACTACACCATAAGTTTCAACAACGCCAACCCTACCAACAACATCAATAACAATATCAACAACAAAGAAACAGACAAAATACATAAAAAAAAATGATACTGCCAATAAGGCTTTTAAACTTTTCCCAACAAATGACTTTTTTCGCATCTTATAATAAAAATTCTCAGTATGTTTATTCAACAATTAAAAGTTCCTTCAAATTTTTTAAATAAATATGATATGGGAAAATGGTAATTAAATAAACAAAAATATATAAATAAATTTGCAAGAAGAAGACGAGAATGAAAGAGCAATAGTGAATCATATCATACCTTAATGTCAAAAGGGGGTCAAAACAGCAATTTCAGTCGAGGAATCTAAGATATGAATATCGATCGGTTTAGATCCAAATGAAAATTTTTGAGAAAGAGGAGAGAAAAAAAAGTTGTGATAACCCTAAAGAGGATAGAAAAAAAGGAGATGAGAGATCTAGGGCTGGAGGAGAGGAGAGGAGAGATGAAATAATTCTAATTTCTAGATGTACTACCCTTAATATTAAATGACTAAACAAAGTGTATTTATTCAAATTTATATTTTCAAAGCATAATTAATAAGGCTAATTTGGTAGTAAAATAACCCCTAATTAATATTTTCTTGATGGGAGTGCCAAGTCAATATGGAACGGAAGAAGTATTAGGGGTTTCAATAGTCATTAATTAATATTCACTAATAATTTGAGGGGCACGAGGAAGAAAACGGGTGACATTGAAAAGACAGGACAAGACTACTCAATGATATTTTTGAGTTATCCAAAAAACATTTTTACAGTTTTTAGTAGTACTGCTACTTTATCTACTCGGACAGTAGCTTGCTTCAAAATTAAAAGAAAACAAAAAAAATTTCAAATAGATATGTCGTCTGTTGCAACAGATTTAGATATCTATTTGAGAAATTCCAACAACTAAGTCATCTGTGACAACAAATAGAAATGTCATTTGATAACTAAATCAGAAACGTCATCTGTTACAACAGATATTAATATCTATTTAAAAATTTTCAATAGCTCAGCCATCTATCATAACAGATGTAAATGTCTATTTGATAATTAAATAAGAAATGTCATCTGTTGCAATAGATATTATTATCTATTTGAAATTCTCCAACACAGTTATTTGTTGCAACAGATTTCATTGCAATTGATTTAGGATGAACTAGGGACAAAAGAATGAGCTCCTCATTAACTTAATGTTAAGATTAATAATAGTACCTACATCAATCTAGGTGGAACGAAGGATGAATGAATGAGCTCACAGGGTCAACTACAAATCCAATTGAGTCGTTGCATTTGCATGGTGTTAGTATTGCGTTCATCCCGACCTAAGTCATTGATTGATCACTCTGAGTTGAAATGTGTTCTCATTAACTTAATTTTAAGATTAATAATAGTACCAACACTGATGGATGAATAAATTAGGGATGGATGAATGAGCACAAATGGTCAACTACAACTTCAATTTAAGTTTTTTGGCAATTACATGATGAGATGGTACTGCATTCCTCCCGACAAGAGTCATCGATCGATCACTCTGAGAAGAACTGATTCTTACTACCTCTTATGTTCAAATAATACCTTAATTGAATAATCTGGGACTAGAGGTGAGTTCTCATAGGGTCAACTACAACTTCAATTGAATCTTTTAGCAAATGCATGATGAGACGGGACTGCGTTCCTCTCAACAAGAGTCGTCGATCGATAACCCTAAGCCGAACCGATTCTTAATACCTCATATGTTCAACTAATACCTTAATTGATTAATCTAGGACTAGGGGTGAGTTGCCATAATGTCAACTACAATAGATGACAACACCTATTTGATAATTTACAACAGATGGGTAATCTGTCGCAATAGATGACTTAATCTATTTGATAATTTACAACAGATTCAAGATCTGTCACAACAAATGACTTAATCTGTTTGATAGTTTACAACAGATGAATAATATGTTGCAACAGATTACATAATCTGTTTGATTTAATCCAACAGAAAAAACATCTGTCACATCAGGTTGAACATTTGTTTATATATAATTCAATTGAATTCATATGTTAGACTAATACATTAATTGAATATGAGTTCTTATAGGGTCAACTACAATTTCAATTTAGTCTTTTGGCAATTGCATGATGAGATGGTACTGCGTTCCTCCCGACCAGAGTCGGCGATCGATCACTCTGAGCCGAACCGATTCTTACTACCTCATATGTTAGACTAGTACCTTAATTGATTAATATAGGACTAGGGTACTAATACCTTAATTTAATAGTCTAGGACTAAGGGTGAGTTCTCAAAGGGTCAACTATATCTTTAAATGAATCTTTTGGCAATTGCATAATGAGACGGTACTGTATTTCTCCCGACAGAGTCGTCGATCGATCACTCTGAGCCGAACCGATTCTTACTACCTTATATGTTAGACTAATACCTTAATTGATTAATCTAGGACTAGGGTACTAATACCTTACTTGAATAGTCTGGGACTAGGGGTGAGTTCTCATAGGGTTAACTACAACTTTAATTGAGTCTTTTGGCAATTGCATAATGAGACGGTACTACATTTCTCTCGATAGAGTTATCGATCGATCACTCTGATCCGAATCAATTCTTACTACCTCATATGTTAAAAATACCTTAATTGATTAATTTAGGACTAGGGTACTAATACCTTAATTGAATAGTCTGGGACTAGGGGTGAGTTCTCATAGGGTCAACTATAACTTTAATTGAGTCTTTTGTTAATTGCATAATGAGATGGTATAGCGTTCCTCCCGATAGATTCATTGATCAATCACTCTGAGCCAAACCTATTCTTACTACCTCATATGTTAGACTAATACCTTAATTGATTAATCTAGGACTAGGGTACTAATACCTTAATTGAATAGTCTGGGACTATGGATGAGTTCTCATAGGGTCAACTACAACTTCAATTGAGTCTTTTGGCAATTGCATAATGAGACGGTACTGTGTTTCTCTCAATAGAGTCGTCGATCGATCACTCTGAGCCGAATCGATTCTTACTACTTCTTATGTTAGACTAATACCTTAATTGATTAATTTAGGACTAGGGTACTAATACCTTAATTGAATAGTTTGGTACTAGGGGTGAGTTCTCATAGGGTCAACTACAACTTCAATTGAGTCTTTTGTGAATTGCATAATGAAATGGTACTGCGTTCCTCCCGACAGAGTCATCGATCGATCACTCTGAGCCGAACCGATTCTTACTACCTCATATGTTAGACTAATACCTTAATTGGTTAATCTAGGACTAGGGTACTAATACCTTAATTGAATAATCTAGGACTAGGGCTGAGTTCTCATAGAGTAAACTATCGATTAATCTAGGACTAGGGGTGAGTTCTCATAGGGTCAGCCACAATAGATGGCAGCGCCTATTTGACAATTTACAACATATGGGTAATCTATTGCGATATATGACAATCCATTTGATAATTTACAACAGATGGGTAATCTGTAGAAACAGATGACTTAATCTGTTTGATAATTTACATCAGATTCATAATCTGTTGTTACCTAATCTGATTGATAATTTACAACATATGAGAAATCTGACGCAACATATTGAATAGTTGTTTTTTACAATTTCAATTAAGTTCATCTGTTAGACTAGTAGTACCTAAATTGATTAATCTAGGACCAGGGGTGAATTTTTATAGGGTCACCTCCTAGAGTACTCGGTCAACTACAACTTCAATTATTTTTATACAATTTCAATTGAATTACCCTTTTGGCAATTGCATAATGAGAGGGTTAAAAATTACGCATATATTTTATGATTTTAAAAATAATTAAGATCATTTCAGACCAAATTAACATTTTCAAAACTACTTGTCATTCTATTCCAAAATACAAATCAACCCATACAAAACGTTTCATCATTTCAAATCTTGAGGTCTGGCTCTTTCTCTCTCATTCTTACTGAAAAATACAGTACAGACAATAACTACTTAATAAATTTGCTCAACCCTTCATAACATATCACTTTTCTTCTCATTTTCGACCATATAGGTGTTATTTTTGACTTCATTCTTGCTTGTATCAGTCATTTTCTTTGTCTTCGTAGGCAACAGAGTTTGAGAAGAGCTTTATGTTTGTTTTTTATTCTAAAAAATAAGGGCTTTTAAGTTAATGATGAAAAATAAAACTTCAAGTTGTATTATCTTCGAGAATGAGTTTACAATTTTGAGTTTTGATGGTAAAATCATAAGAAGAACTCGAGAAATCCCTAGTTTCCGTTGCAGTGTTCCGTTGACTATCGTGGTATAGTTGGATAGTGTTTGTGGTGTTGGTGGTGTTTATGGTGGTTGTGGTGGCATCGGTGGTGGCATTGGTTGGTGGTGTTTGTGGTGGTGTCGGTATTCGTGGTGTTTGTTTGTTTGTTGGCATTGGTTGGTGGTGTTTGTGGTGGTGGCTATTGGTGTGTCAGTATTCCTGGTTTTTGTAATGTATTTTTTAAAATCTATGCATACATCAACTGTAATGTAATTTTTAATTTTTCTTTATCTGTAGGTAAAACATGTCTTCCAAAAGAAAAGAAAGTGAAAGTGGATCAACGTCTGACTACTAAAAGAAAGGCTATAGTACAGAGGGATTCAGAGGAGCTTCTTGAACAATCTCAGTCAGAGAAAAGAAAAGTTGAGGAGAGATGTGAAAACAACATTGAGAGAGGTGGAAAAGGGTCCATAGATGGTGATGAAGAAAATAAAAGTGAGAAAGAGGAGGAATTAGAGAGTCAAAAAGAGAAAGAGGATGATAATCAACATGATGATAATGGATCACCGACGGGGCGTGAGTTAATATCGACATCCCAGCATGATCCTGTCAAAAATTTTAGTATTAATAGGTTTCAAATTGCGATGCCAATAAATGACCCATAAGGAAAACAACTAACAGGTAAAATTGTACTTAAATGCCAGATAGGCAAAATTTTTGAACATTTTATGAAAATTATGAAGAACGAAAACATAGGCGGACTTTTTAAGAAGAGCTTATTTGGATGTTTTCTCGAGATGCCTGAGGACTTTTCTGCTCGTATCTTTTTCCCTATGATGATGGTCTATGGTCTTCTCAAGCGCAGGATCAAGTATGCGGGGGATAATAAAGATCCGAAGGAGGTGGGCAAAAAGTAGATGGATGAAATCTGGATCAACTACTGTGGCATGCCTATTTGTTTTGGCTTGCAAGAGTTTTCCATAGCGACGGGCTTGAGATGCCATCGTCTAGAAGGACCACCACCCCGCAAAAGATCCAAGGCAAGAAAATGCAAGGAAAAAATAGATGGGTTGTTTGACATTGCTCGATGTGGCTACAAAGCATCAGATTTGTTGACAGATCTCGAGGATAAAACCATACCAGAGCAGTACAGGGAGAAATTATGCTTAGTTTAGTTTTCCCATTCGGTTATATTGGCAAGAGACGTCAACAAGGTCATAAAAGATGATTTGTTGGTGCGTGCTGAGGATTTTGATAAATTCAACAATTATCCCTAGGGATATGACAGCTTCTACTTGACTGTCCAATATTTATTGACAAAGCTATCCTCAGGGACTACCATATTATACAGCTTTCCTTGGGCTTTCATGGTAAAATTAATCACTAATTTTACTCATCCATTAATTTATATTAAATATAGTTATTATGATTGTTTTTTGCTTTCTTCCTGTTTACATTTTTTAGGCTTGGGCATTTGAAGCCATTCCTCCCCTCCGAAAGCAGTTAATGGATTACCCAGATGAGGTTTCTCATCCAAGGATGTTTAGGCGGTTTGCTGGAAAGAGAAACACCAATATTAAGGAGGCTTATCTCTTTAACCCTCCGGATGATATAGTACATCTTCTTCAAGTAAAATAATTCTACTCAAAGATAAGAAAGATATTGAGCAGATGTTATATCTGGTGCAACAGATGTTATATCTGATGCACCAGATGGAATATCTGTTGCAACAGGGTATATCTTGCATCATATTACCCATCTGTTGCTTTGGTTCTCTGAACCCAACTCCTAAAAGATTAATCATCTACTGTAAATTATGCAACAGATGTTTAATCTGATAACATATTGTTCATCTGTTACGACATACAAATCATCTGTTACATAACAGATTACCCATCTTGTGCAACTGTTGCAACAAATGATTGATATTTTGGATCAGATTATCCATGTGTTGGTGTGTTTCTCTGAACCAAACTCAAATGGATTTTAACCATATACTGTAAACTATGCAACAGATGGGTCTTTTTTTTAAAACATAGCCCAAATGTGAAAGTATTATATTATATGATTTAAATGCATTTGTCTTTTTTTTTTCTTTTTTATAGGTTGTGCATCCATGGATCGTGCCTACTAAGGAGGAGTCAGTGATGACTTCTGATATTACTTTAGGTCATGTTGATACTATAGCAGACCCAACGGTGGAGTTATTAAAGAAGAAATTAGCTGGAGCAACAACCATAAGAAGAGCAGTTAGGCAAGGTCAGCCTAATGTTGAGGCTCTTCATGACCAACCTTTTACTAAGGCAGATTCGGGTGCTTCTTCTGGTGAAGTTATTGGTGTTGATAGCAGGCATGCTGATACTGCTACCACTCATGATGATGAGTATGTTGATGCTTAAGAGAGAATAAATATGTTTGAATACACCCCTTTTCGCCCTTACACAGGTCCCTCTTACCCCTCTCCACCCTCGTATTCTCATTGTGAATGCGATGAGTGCAAGGACAGACATGATAAACTCTTTGAAAACGTAGAGGCTATATCTAAATCTATTAAGGAATTCAAATCCAAGAGGTGTGTCATACCATCCAAGAAGGTGAGAGAGCCACACACTCCTACAACGTTAGTTAGGAGAAAGAAAAGATCAATTAGAGACGTACTCTCTGCTCGGAAATCAAAAGAAATTGCAATTCCTCCCTCTCTAAAAGCTGTTGAAGTTCAGGGGCCAGTTAAGAAGGTAGACATATACACAAAACTTGGAGCCGCAGAGAAGAAGGATTTACGACAGGCCAAGAATGTCAAGCCAGGCGCACCAGATTACCCCAGGCCTCTCTTTCCCCCTTCCCCCCCAAGACTTCTAGACTATGACTGATATGCGTATGCTGTACGAGGACAAGGGAAGTTTACTTTTCCTAACCTAGCCCTTATAATCTACCCCATGAAGAAGAAGCTACGCAACAGATTTCACATCTGTTGCAACAGCTGGGTATACTGGTGCAACTGTAGTGGTTCTGTTGCAACTTATTATCCATCTGTTGGATAAGTTGCATTGGATTATTGATTCAGAGAACCCTATGCAATAGATGGACCATCCGTTGCATCTTTACAATTACTAACCTATTTAAAAATTGACTTCTTATCTCACAACATGTTGACGTAATTCTCTACCTCATGAGGAAAAGGCAATTAACGTACCGGGAAGCTTATGACGTTGCCAATAGGATAATGGACCTCGACTTCTGTAAAAATCTCAAGGATAGGTACGATCAACTCAATGGAGAGGCGTCATCTCTTAGCGTGGGACTTGATTTCCTAGTTTCTACGTTGGTCTTGGATGAAGAAGAAACATTAAGATATGTTAGAGGGGACAGGCTAAATCAACACGACAAGAGATGGACTGAGGCAAAAAAGATTCTTGCAGTCATTAGCGTGAACGATATGCATTATCGGGCTGTTGAGATACTACTCGAGGAGGGAAATATCAATGTTTATGACTCCAATGTACCTCTTATCGATGATTTCAATCTTTTTCTCCTCGTGGAGCCACTGATGGTGTTGTTGCCCATCTTGTTGAGGGAGAGTAAACTGATGAATCATTTGCCAAAGGAAGTGTTGATGAAGAAATTATGGGATTTTGAAGGTAGAAACATGGGAATGATCCTTCCAAAATATGATGCCGCTAAAGCAAGCGGCTCGCACGCTCTTGCAAACATTGAATATTTGCTGACCGATACAGAAATGGCCGAGCCAACAAATTTTTTGTGTGTTAATACTGTGGCAAACCTGCAAGAGGTCTGGGCTTATGGGGTACTAAATGACCGCTTGAAGCCTGTGAAATAGAAATTTTTAATTTCAAGTCACCCTTCACTTTATTACATGTTTATGTAGTGGAAATAATTTTTTCTGATGAAAGTTGAGTTTTTTTATAATGCAATAGATTAGATTGTAAATTTGTTGTAAAATATCTTTAATCCGTTCTGGCAGATAGTTTATCTGTTGTAATAGGTTGGTCATCTGTTGCATTATGGCGATGTTATTTCTATGAATAATCTAATAATCTAAGTCTGATCTGTTGCAATAGTGGGAAGACCTGTTTGATAATTTCTAACAGATGACCAAAATTTTACAACATATACCTAAAACTTTTTGATATTTTCCAGCAATTAGGCTTGAATATCCATGTGCTTAACAACACCAAACCAGTAGCAATAACGACAATAATGTAGTATTTTCTTGATCGATTTTGTTTCTCTTTAGAAGCCTTGACTTTGTTCAACAAACCCCAGATTACACGATTTTCTTGTGAAGGGTTTTGTTCTTCATACCAATCAAAGTAATCGCATCCACCTAATTTCTATAAAAAAGAGAACACAATTACAAAACAATTACAAGTCAATAATTAGTAAATTAATTAAATAAGAAAAATATTACCTTTGAAATCTTACAAGTTAAAAACCTACGACCCAGATTTTATTGATTCCAAGAAGTCTTTAACAGAGCTTCATGACCGCACTTACAATATTGAAAATCTTTATCACAAAAATAGTGGAAGATGCGCTCGACATTGTCAAGCTCAGTTGGAAAAAACAAAAGAAATAATTTGAATAGATAAAAGAAGATGACAATGAATAAGAAGATTTGGGAATTTAGAGTTAAATTTTAGGAGGAAGATGAATATATAAGACAATGGGGGGGGGGGGGAATGACTGTTGGGGGCCAAGTGACGGCAAGTCAGCGAAATGTGCCAGACTGACACTGACACATTTGATGCCTATTTTATATTACGTGCTTAAAATGAACACTGTCTACTTGATGCCTATCTTATTTTAGGTGTTTGAACAGAACACCATCGATGGGTTGCACCTTTTTTTATTTTAATTCAATTCATTTTAACCTTTTTACACATAGTGGAAATTTTTTATGTCCAACGAAAGTTGAATTTTTATAATGCAACAGATTCTCCATCCGTTGTAATAGTTGCCCTACCTGTTTTGACATATATTTTATCTGTTGCAATAGGTTGGTCATCTGTTGCATTATCTCGATGTTTTTATCTAAAGTCCATCTGTTGCAACAGTGGAAAGACCTGTTTGATAAATTCCAACAGATCACCTATCTATTGCAACATATGTCTAAATCTGTTTGATTTTTTCAATAGATGTGTCGTTTGTTGCAACAGATACATTATCTGTTGCAATATTTAAATCTAGTATTCCTTTTCAATTAATAAGTTCAAATCTACAGAATAAATAAAATTCGTAGACAAAGTAAAATAAATCGAACTCTTCATAAATTAGCTGAAATAAGTCAACGAATAAATGAAATGTAAACAAATTGTTATGGGTATAGATCTCAACAAATACATCAACAACAATTTAAGTATACTGCCAAGGATTGCTTTGATTTGACAAGCTCAAGCTATAAAGATCTACTCAGTATGGGAAAGTTGTTCTTTATCCGGTGCTATGGAATTCGGCTTTTCTTGTCGTGGATCTTTATTGTCGCTTACATATGTTTCTGCGCTTTCTGTTCTCCGTATTTCCATAAAAAGAGTAGCATATTGTCAATGTTGTTCAGCAGTAGCTTCTTCTACATCCACCTGGAAAGCCAGAATTGGTCAATGCTAATCACGGAGATACAACAAAATGGAAAAGGATAACTCATCTCTTCTAGCAAATCAAACAGGTCTTCCTCCTATTTTAAATTATCCCAAATAGATTATATTTTTGTTGCAACAATGAATCAACTGTTGGGACAAATTTCTACATGATGAAGACCCTATGTGATAATTTCTAACGGATGAAACATCCGTTGCAACATATGAATCAGCTGTTACAGCATATAGGTCGTCTGTTGGTACAAATAAAAGTGGTAAAAAGAGCTGTTTGATTTACTAAAACAGACGAAACATATGTTGCACCAGATAAAGTATCTAGTGCAACAGGTTAGTCAACTGTTGCAACAGATATATATATCTGTTTGATAATTTTCAGCAGATGTGTCATCTGTTGAAATAGATATGTGTCTGTTTATTTTGTCAGTTGGAAGACATATAATATATTCACCTTCTTCAGCTCGTGCTGCTCTCCTTTGGATATTGTACGTTTCTCAGTGCAACACATAGACAGAGGAGTTGCAATTTCGCTTTTTTGGGTGCTTGATAATGCCCTGGAAATCACTCACCTTCTCCTCTTAGCCCTAATCTCTAATGGAGCAGATGAAAATAAAATTCTCTTTGATGGAATGAGACTACTCTTAGATGTCAATTCCTTTACAAGTAGTTAATGCATTAATAGCATTAATCACTACATCATGTTTCGCCCTGCAGTCTTGACATTTGCATGCACAACATTCGCTGGGAGAGGCAAAATCTGTATAACCAGTATGATCATACTCATAATGGTTTGCTTTAAATACTATAAGAGGAGCATCATTAGCACCAATAGCAACATCACTACCACCACCAATAGCTCCATCACCACTAAAACCATCATCAACAACAACAAGCCAACCCTCCAAAATTATTTTTCTTGTAGTGGTTGTTGCTCCAAACAATTCCATTTTTATTCTGTTGATGACCTTAGGGTCCGATAAAGTTTGCACAGACTGTAAAGTAAGACAAAATGGTATCTTCAACTCTCAATTGGTCGGAACTAGCGATAGATGCATAATCTAACATATATCATTACATATATTAGAATGCTGATTAGATCCTTAAAAAATCATTAATTAAAAGAAAAAATTAATTATAATTATACTTACTGCATCCTTCGGGGGGTTGAAGAGATCAAGAAATTTTGCACTTTTATCAGTTTTGGTCGACAACCATCTTAAGATTCTTGGACAGAAAACTCCTTCCTGGTAGTTCACTTGTTGTCTTAAATAAGGAATGGCTTCAAACGCCCAAGCCTATAAAATAACTCCAATAAATCAAAACCATTATTGAGCGAAAAAAATGAATGATATCATAATAGAAGAAAGAAATATTTACCATGAAAGCCCATGGAAAGCCATATAAGTTGAGTGTCTTTGGTGCTAACGGAGTCAACAAATATTTGACAGTCATTTTGAAGCTTTCATACCCCCAAGGATAGCTGTTAAACGTATCAAGATCCTCAGAGAGCTTTATTAAACCGAGGCGAATATTGTTGTTAATGTCTCTCGCCCAAAGAATATTATGTACAAACCAAACCAAGAACAATGACTGCTTGTGATTCTTTGAAAGTCCTTTACCTTTCAACGTTCTATCAAATTTTTATTTTTGAATATTGGACCAACAATGGACACCAGGTCATCACGATCACACGACTTGCCTTTACCTTTTTTGGGTGTGCGGGGTACTTTTTTTGGGTTTGAATAGATATAACTTGAGAAGGAGGATAACATTTTAGTCCAGTAACTATGGCAAACTCCTTCCAACTAAAACAAACAGGCATGCCATAGTAATTTATCCACACCTCATCCATCTTATCTTTGTTTTCATACATAAACCTACGCTTGAGTAGTTCATATACCCTTTTTATTTAGAAACGAGCATTATTGTCCTCCGGCAAATCAAGATATTTTCCAAAGCAGTTGTCCCTGAAATAAGCATCCAATTTTTATTCTTGAAATATTTTTCTGAAGGCGTCGAAAGATTTTCCCATGGCTGAATTAACCACGAAATCACCCGTTAAATCTGCGGCACCATCGCACTGCATTCTCACAGGATAACAATCAATGCTGAAGGCTTTGACCAGCTCTTCGGTGGAAGGGCTATTAGCATCTGCATCATCTCTTTTGAAATATCCCTCCTCCCCGTGTTCATCATAGTCTGCTCTCGGTTGAGATAACGCTTGTACAGCAAGCTCATAGGGTAGTGGATGTAGCCTAACTGCTTCACTTGTTCCTTTACTTGGACTTGATTCAGTTTCTGTTCTTTTGGGAACTATATTATCTAAAATTAGCAGGAACATAAAATAATATATTATTATTAATTAATGCATCATTAAAAAAGGATAACAGTAAATCAAACAAGCAAAACAGTAAAATAACAGTTGCAACAAATCATCGATATGTTGCACTAGGTAGTATATCTGTTGCAGCATATAACCAAACTGTTGCAGCGAATGAGTAATCTGTTGCAATAATACAAAACATATCACTCATCTTTTAATATAGATGAATAGTCTATTCAATAGATCACACAACTGTTGTGATATAATCTGTTGCAATATATGAGTGATCTATTGGAACAGTTAAATAATCTGTTATGACGATACAAAATATATCACTCATCTGTTGAGAAAGATGAATGGTTTATGCAATAGATCACATATCTGTTGCAACATATGAATGATCTGTCAGAGCAGTTAACTACTTGCAGCAATGGCTGAGTAATCTGTTGGGAAAATACAAAATATATCACTCATCTGTTGAGAAAGATGAATGGTCTATACAATAGGTCACACATCTGTTGCAACACATGAATGATTTGTTAGAACAGTTATCAACGGTCAATATTATTTAGATTTTTTCCAACATAGGGTCGTCTATCGCGGCAGATAAATGATCAGTTGGAAAAATTAAGTCTTGGACATTTCCTATAGGAAGAGTTGATAGGATTTTATCCAACAGGTTCATCTGTTGCATTAGATCATTAATCTGATGGTTCTTCCATTGCACCAGATGGTTAATTAGTTGTATCAAATTTTTTATCCGATGCTTAATCTGTTGCAACATATGGTAAAGCTGTTCCATCAGATAGTTAATATATTGCATCAGATTATTAATCTATTGCATCAGAATTGTAATCTGATGGTTCCTATGGTGCATCAGATGGTTGATCTGGTGCATCATACAATAAATTTGTTGCATCAGATGGTTAATATGTTGCACCAAATGGGTAATTTGTCGTAGGAAACAAAAAACAGTAGCACGATTTTGTTTAACAAAAAACAACAATTTCACCATTTTTACCAAGAACAAGAACAGAACAAATCAAACCAAATTGTTATTTTATTTTTATAAAGACAAATAATAAAAAGGCCATTTTAGATCGCATTTCAAATTAGTGCAACAAATATTAAAATTGTTAACCAATACAAATAAAGAAGTTGACTCAAGTTCTTCGTTTTCTTCAAAACTAAAAAGCCCATAAATTTTTACCTATGAAAGAAGAAAAGGAACGATGAAGAATTTAAAGATGTTATGGCCAGAGAGCAAGGCTGTTACGTCGATTGAAGGTTGAAGTCGAAAAGGAACTCGAAGCCCAACTATTTATAGTTGAATGTTGAAGTCGTCGAGGATTGAAATGAGAAATTTACAGAATAATTGGTTGGGAGAGAGTTGAGAGAAGCTGTCGAGAGAGGGATGAGAGACAGGTTGATTGAATTGAAGAGGGGAACTTAAAGCCCAACTTTTTATCGCCAGAGGTAGAAGTCGCCGGGGGTTGAAGGGAGAAAAAAGAGAAACTCGAAGTCCAACTATTTGTCATCGGAGGTAAAAGTCGTCGGGGGTTGAAGGGAGAAATTTTGCAGAACTGTTGGCTGGGAGAGAATTGAGAGAAGCTGGAGAGAGAGGAGAGAGTGGTTGATTTGGATTGAAGAGGGGTGTGGGTTGGGTTGATTTGTATATTTGAAAAGATTAGAAAGTTTTGAAAATATTAATCAAGTCCACAATTAACTTAATCAAGTTTTCTAATGATGTTTGACCCTATCTGTTGGTCAATGTCACCAATCCTTCATTCAAGACTTAAAAGACACCTTTCCTTCAATTTTCTCTACCGACTTGTTCTATACCGTTTCTACACACCTTCTATACTGTTTTTATACATATCTTATACATATAAATATTCTATATGAAAATTTTACAGTTTTGACACACAATTTATACAATAACTGTACATTATTCTTATACGTTTTATACAATAATTATATAATTTTCATACACTTTCTATATATTTTTTATATATATATTTTATACATATACAAATTTGATAGAACTATACAATTTCTATACATATGTTTTCTATAGATACATATTCTATTTAACAATTATATCATTTTTATAATTTAATTATAATTTTTAAACAATAAAAAAAAACAGAATAGCTGATCAGTTAAAAAATTTATAGAAAAAAAAATTAAAATATTTTTAAAAGGGCTGAATTGCCCAAGTTGAATCATGTATCAGTACTGTATATAGACTGTATCAGTATTGTATGTGAACTGTATATGGACTAGGTAGGCCAAAATGATCCAAATTAGAAAATGACTATAAAGCGGAAATAGGGCCACTTTTTGAAAAGTTTTCTCACTTGGGCAATTTGTTTTAAAAAGTGTTATAGAGTGTCCTTTTCTCTGATAATTAATTAGGAGTGACATAGTAAAATCAAGATTGAAACAACGAAACAGATATGTCTAATTAGAAGTGATACAACAAAATTACTGTAAAAATATTTGCGAAAAACTTAAATGGGTCTCATATAAAACGTCAAGTAAATTTAACATTAAATATTATTAATTTTTTAATACTTAGATGAATTTATCATAATTTTTTAATATTTAAATGACTTATAATAATTAATTATGGGTGATAGAGTCAAATTATAGGTGAAACAACTGAAGCAAATATGTTATAAATATCTATTTTAAGTTTTTATTAAATATTATTAATTTTCTAATAGATAAATAACTTATAATAATTAAGTAGAGATGGTATAATAGAAAACTATGAAGGAAGTAACTTATGAAGCAGGCAGGAGAAGCAGGCATGTTGACGGAGATCTGCCTGCTTCTCCTTGCCATTCCCTCTTATTAGAGAGTAATTTTACATTTTGATTATATATTATTAATTTTCTAATACATAAACAACTTATAATAATTAATTAGAGATAACATAATAAAATCAAAGAGGAAGCAGCTTATGAAATAAGCAGGAGAAGCAGACATATTGACGGAGATAATTAAGCAGTTGAAGCATAAATGTCATAAATGCCTATTTTACTTTTTTTATTAAATATTATTAATTTTTAATATGTGAAGAACATACTATAATTAATTAGGGGTGATATAATAAAATCAAGTACTAATTAAAAGTGATATAGCAAAATTACTATAAACAATATTTGTAATTTTTTTTTAAGTAGACCTCATATAAGTCGTTAAGTTCATTTAAAATATCAATAGTTAATTTATCATTTCATATTATTTTTTATCTTTTCTATCAAATATTATTATTTTTTAATACTCAGATGACACATAATAATTAATTAAGAGCGATATTTAATGAAGTTACGATTGAAGCAGCTGAAGCAAACACGTCATGAATGTTTATTTTAATTTTTTATTAAATATTATTAATTTTTTAATACATAAATGACCTATAATAGTTAATTAGAGGTGATATAGTAAAATTACGGAACAAGAAGCTAAAGAAGAGGCAGGCAGGAGAAGTAGGCATATTGACGGAGAGCTGTCTGCTTCTCCTGCCCTTTAGTTACTTTATCATTTCATATTATTTTTTACCTTTTCTATCTAATATTATTATTTTTAATACTCAGATGACACATAGTAATTAATTTAGAGCAATATTTAATGAAACTACGATTGAAACAGTTGAAGGAAACACGTTATAAATGTGTATATTATCTTTTCATTAAATATTATTAATTTTTTAATATATAAATAATTTATAATAATTAATTAGAGGTGATATAGTAAAATCACAGAACAAACAGCTGAAGAAGAAGCAGGCAGGAGAAACAGGCATGTTGACGGAGAGCTGCCTACTTCTCCTGCCCTTTCCCTCTTATTAGAGAGTAATAATTATCATTTCATATTACTTTTTACCTTTTCTATCAAATATAATTATTTTTAATACTTAGATGACACATAATAATTAATTTCGAGCGATATTTAATGAAGCTATGATTGAAGCAGTTGAAGCAAACACGTTATAAATGTCTATATTACTTTTTTATTAAATATTATTAATTTTTTAATGTATCAATAATTTATAATAATTAATTAGAGGTTATATAGTAAAATCACGGAACAAGCAGATGAAGAAGAAGCAGGCAGGAGAAGCAGACATATTGACGAAGAGCTGCCTGCTTCTCCTGTCCTAAATTATTAATTAATTGAAGATGATATAATAAAATTACGAAACAAGCAGCTGAAGAAGAAGCAGGCATGTTTACGGAGCGCTGCCAGCTTCTCCTTTCCTTTCCCTCTTATTAGAGAGCAATAATTCACTACTTAAAAGGTTTGGCAAATCTTGTATAGGTGGCGGAATGCCATTATTATATTTTCAATTGGTCACGTAGAGATAGAGTTGGCAACATCTACCTCTTACTTTCCGCTAAATTTGTACTCGGGCATTGCATTAATTCGTGAAAAAATAATTGTATTATTTTAAATATACCATAATTAATAGAAAAATACTTCTATATAATAATATTATTTTAACATTTCTAGATTTACTATCTTCAATTAAAATGTTAATAGACTATAAAAGCTACTATAAAGTGATATAAATATAACATAATAAGGAATTTAGTAACTATCAAAAATATTTTAGAAGACAATAAATTATATTTCTATCAAATGTCAATTTAAATTAAATATTCCACAATATACTAGATATTACTAAAATTAATCAAACGAACTGCTTGGAAACCAAACTATCAGTCCCAGCAAGTCATAAATAACTTAGAACAGTCATAGAAAATCCCTGTTACAAAAAATGTATGAAAATGCGGACAAATAACCGTGACAGTGATTACAATTTTATGGGGTCTAATCCATGAATAAAACTCCCCGTGCCTATTTTGGCGCGCTTGAAAGTAGACTTAAAAAGTCAACAAAATTGTGGAGGACAAATTTTGTATTTATTTTTCATTTTCTTATTTTGTACTTGAAGGCCATGTTTTGGTACTTGGAGCCCAATTTTTATAATCTATAAAAGGATAGTCATTCTCCATTCTAAAAACATTCCCAAAAATTCATAGGTAATTCATTATCAGGGTAGAGTTGAGATAACAATTCGCTTAGATGTAATTGATATCTCTCCCCTTTCTTTGTGGTGAATGATACGGTCTAATATAAAAGTAGTTATTTTTTTGATGGATGTAGGATTATTTAAACATGAACTATGTTAAATTGTGTTTTATCTTGTTCTTTATTTCACGTTTCCGCTAGCACCAATAATCTTGAGAAAAGCCTATTAATTCACTTTCCTGACAAATATTTATATCATAAAACAGAGTTCAATTTCTTCTTAAAACTTAAAAAGTAAGGGGGAATGAATAATATACACCGAAAACCATAATTCTAGAATAGCTAATTTCTATGAATGCATGCATATATACAAAACCAGAAATGATTAGATGCCGAAATGAGTGAGAACACTATCCTCTTAAAAATGATACCCAAATAATTACTTATCAGTTAATATCTTCTTGTTTTAGTACATAATATCGTAGCTTCTTTCAAATAAGTATGTTAGTCAAAGCTGTTATTTCAAATTACTATATTGTACCACTACTGTAGGGGACCAAGTTTGAAAACATAATATAACAGTACAGACACACGTAAAACAATAAGGAAAGTCAACATATAGCATACAATAACAATAACATAGGCCTCCAAATTTGAGGAGCCTCATTTTTTACAATAATATATTATATATATTTTTTTAAAAAAATTATTTATATAAAAACAATTTTTTTATATAAAAGGAAAGAATTATTAGAAGTTCATATATGTAGAGTATTATGTCTCAAGAAAGATTAGATTCATTGATTATATTATTATTTCAAAAAGAATAATTATAAAAAATCGATTATATATTTTGAAAATAGAGTTTATTAAAAAAGTTATTTTTTCTTAAAAATTGAACGCCTCCGTATGATTTTTGTCTTAAGCCACAAATATGTTTGAGTCGCTCCTGACTAGACTATCACATTCATCTACTTTAGATGAGTTAAGGTTTATTTATTACCTTAAAACTCATATTTGACGTAGATATTTGTATTTTCGTCATTATTTAAGCTTTTAGTAATCAGTCAGTCGTCAGAATGGCCCTACTCCTCAGTCCTCATTGAAAGATTCTCTAGCCCTTAAGTTAAGATAATGGTGCATCCATGCTCTTCAAACTTGGTTAGCCTCTTGGCACATTCATCACCTTGGGTTAGCCTCTTGGCACATTCATCACCTTAAGAATATCTTTTGGACAATATGCTGCATGTTTCATAAGAATGTAACTTAATTTAATCACTATCCATGGTATATGTAAAACGATAATTTTACCACTAGTTAAAAACCTGTCATATAGCCACTTTGTAAAGAGAAAAAACAAAACTCTAAAAGGCATCCGAACTACATAATTTTCTCATAGTTGTTCCTTTAATTTTATACACTTAAAAGCAAAGCTCAATGAAAAAAAATAGGAAATACAACATCAAAAGAGTTAATCAATATGGTAATTTTTATTTTTTGTCAAATCAATCAAAAACATTTATAGGTTAGATTATTTTATATTTATGACAAAATATGTATATATATTTTGTATCTCTGTGTGCGATCACAACTAGGATTTAAGGTCTTGGTTAGGATAGATACAATTCTAGATTGAAAGAAAGAAAACTGATGATTTTATCGCTGAAATATTGATAATTTTTTGTTTAGGTCCTTACAGGATATTGCTAAACACATTAGACTTTCAATAAATCAGAATGTAATTTTTTTTAATCTTTCAACTTGTATAGAACTTACAAATTTATAATATTGTTAATTGTAAATTATTTAGTTATCCATCTGTTAGGTTAAATATTTCTTGTTACATTCTATTTGAGGATATTTCTAGTAATAATCCAATATAAGGCAATTCATTATAAACAAAAGAGAAGTAAAAGAAAAAACTTTTCCATAAATGTTAAGAAAATATCATTTATTTTTATTTTTAGATACTTTGGAAATTAAATTTTACAGAAAAACCATAATAAACAAATGTTTGAAGAAAATAAAATGATCGAAGAAATGTAAATGAATCGACACCTTTAAACTTACCAGAAAGAGGTGTAGAGATATATAAAATCTCTTTCACTATTAACTAAAGATCTCGAGTTCGAGTCACGGGGATGAAGAACTTCTTGTAGGTCTACTTTATCCCCCTCCATGAACCTATCCAACATGAATCTATAGCGATTGGACAACCGAATTTTGAATATTGAATTAATACCTAAAAAAGAGTTTTTTTACTGAGGAAGACTCGAACTTTTATAAATGAATAACTAAAAAAGAGAGATGAATGCTTATTTTATGAGATTTCCAACAACTTTATTTCTACAAGAAATGGTAGACCTTTAATAAGCTTAACCACATGTGGATGTGAGTATGTTCATCCATTTTTTGGTCCTTAGTATCATCTTCAACCATAAAATTCACTTAGCATATATATGGATCCGGCCGTCAAATTTTGCACATCCTCAAGACCCTAAGGAAACACACTTATAGAAATTAAAGCACAATGTAATTAGGGAATAATTGGCAAAGAAGAAATTTTGCAAAATTATTTTGCAAAATACCCACTTAATTTTTTTTTGATTTATGTTTTTGGTTTAGGGTGGAAAAAGTGGAAAAAGTGGGGCCCACACGTGGGCCAAGGGACCAATTCATCATTTATACAACTTTACAAATCTAATATAATACACCTAACCCCCTCCACTTATTCCAATATAAAAAAAAACCCTCATTCTCTCTCCTATTCAATTCCCAACTCCCGCTTTCAAACAACTTACGCCAAAAACACCATTTTCGTACGTTCTTCGTCTGCAGCTGTTAAAGGGGCGTTGTTGCTTCGCAAGGTTAGTTAAAATCGAGTTTCGATCATTTCTAGATCCATTTAAATGATTTTTCTTTTTGCTAATCGATTGGTAGTGATGTAGGATTTTTTTTTTTCGAATTTGGTGTTTTGATTTAATTGTGTTTTTTTTAGCAACGAAGTGTTGAATGGTGGTATAATTGTTGTTTGAAGAGTTATTTTGGCATTTTGATTTGAACAACGTCCTGTTTCGGTCCATAGACCCGCGGTCTATTCGTAGACCCGTGGTCTATGAAATGAGAATGCCCTAGATATATTTCAATTTTTAGACGTATGAAATTATTTTAAAACATGATTGCTGAAATACTGAAAATTGAAATATTAATAGCTAATTAGTTTGATTAGGTGCACTAGTTTGACTTTTAGCAATTGTTGTGTTTTGATATTTTGCATGTTCGATTTTGGTTCAATTATTGTATTGTTTGTGTGGTGAACTGTTTAATGGTGGGGTGTTTGTTAATTTTTTTTTAGGGAGGGTTTCATTTGATCATTGAGTTATTTCTGTTGATAGACTTGTGGTCTATGAACTGAAAATGAGATATTTATTCTTTAGGTGTAGACTGTGTTGAAAATGGGTAGAAAAGTTATTATTCCTAAAAAGAAAGACGATACCGCTGGTAGTAGTAGAAAAAGAAGAGCTGCGACAGTTGAAAAAGTGTCAAAAAGAAAGAAAATTAAAGAGTCGGTGTTCGAATCAGATTCGGAGTTAAAGAAGATAAGCGACTACGTCGATTGTAGTGAAGATGTTGCCAAGCGGAGTGTCAGTGGTGACAGTGAAGAGTGCGAGGGAAGTGGGAGTAATATCGATGATGGGGATAATGATTCATTGTTCGTGCCATATCTTTCAAGGTGCATTTTCGTGGAGCGATATGACCTTCGAACGATAATTGACGAGGTCAAATCTTTCCCAGCAAAGATATCGGTCAGATCAAGAATGGCTACTTATCAAGAATTTAAGTAAATTCTTCTCGATCAAGAATTGAAGAAAAGATTCAAGCAGTCCTATTTTGGACCACTGAGAAATCTGCCGGAACATCTCAAGTTTAATGGGCAGTTGGTCCAGTATTTGTTATTGCGACGTGTTAAGAACGATAAGATGTGTCATGAGATGTGGTTCTGCGTTAACAACAAGCCTGTCTGTTTTAGCTTGAAAGAGTTTTGTTTGATCACGGGGCTGAACTGCTCATCATACCCCAGTGAATCAAAAATAAAGAAGGTGTTAGCAAAGGGGGCAATTTTTGTTTTAAGGTGACAAAAAATAAAAACATCACAGCGGCCAACTTATTACACCTGATCAGAGGGAATAAGTTGAATGAGGACCAGAAGTTGAAGTGTTATCTACTGTGGTTCTTGCACACTATGTTGCTTGCGAAAGATTCGATGAAGGTTGTCGACCCAAAACTGATTCGAATGGTCGACTCTTTGAGTTTCTTCGAGAAGTATCCATGGGGGAAAGAGACATTTCAACTCACCATGTACTATCTGAAGAAGAAAAGTGACCTGAAGAAGAAGAAGAAGGAAGTATTTGATGAGAAGCAGAAGGCATCCTATGCTCTATTCGGATTTCCCTGGGCATTCATGGTATCTACCATAAACCCTTTAGTGAGTTTATCATAGATTATCATTTTATTTATACTATGTCATAAACTCATAGTTTTTTTTTTCATTGCTGTACTGCTTACAGATTTGGATCTATAAGGCCTATCCTCATCTTGGAGAATTTGCTGGAAAATCAATGGATGAGCCCTTACCCATCCCCCGCATCCTCAGATGGCACACTTCAAAAAGCGACAAGATAATCGAATGCGACCCATTCAAGTATAAAGGAAAAGTTACCGAGGTATGAACTTATTTTCTATAATGCAATAATAGTATCATTTTATCGAATGTTATATAATTGTTAATTGATATTTGGTAGAATGTGCACTTGTACATCATCCCTATTGTTCATGAGACGAAGATGGATTACATCATTACATTTAAGCCATATACGGATGAGGTGAAGAATAACGTCCTCGATGGCTTGAAGAAAGAGTTAGAAGGGGTGACTGTCCTCACTTCAAATAAGGACAGTGATGATGATGGGGATTTGGGTGGTAACCCCGTTGGAGTACGCGTTGGTGATGATGATTCTTCGAGCACCTCCAAAGATGCAGTGGGAACCTCATCCCCTGGGGATTTTTATAAGCGTGTGTTTGCGCTCGAGGAAGCGGTGTTGGATATTGCTGCCTATATCAAAGAGAAAAGAATGAAGAAAAAAGAAAATGATGAGCGACAACATGAGTGAGGTAACTTCATTCATTAATTGATGTTTTTAATGAATATTGAGCTTTAAATATTAGTAACACTTTGTAATATTATGAAATAGTGCTTGTGCATGAATCAAAGAGGAATGAAGAAGGAGAAAAAAAGAGCAAAATGGATGAGTTGACCGCTGTTATGGTAGAAGAGGAAAAAAAAGAAAAAAAAAGGATGGTGAAGAAGATAAGAGCCAAGAAGAAGGTGGAAAAGTAGAAGCAGCAGCAGCAGAAGAAGAAGTGGCAGCAGATGAACAAGGAGGCACGAAAAAAGGAAAATTGTTGAAGAAGAAGCTGACAAAGAAAAAGTTAAGCAAGAAGCAGCAGGTGAACGATAAGAAGAAGCTGAGAAAGAAACAACTGCTGAAGCTGAGGAAGAAATAACTGCTGCAGGTGAAGTAAGAAAAGAAGGTGTGGAAGAAAAGGAAACTAAAGAAGCAACAACTGATGCACATGTTGAAAAAGAAGGAAAAGAAAGTGAGAATGAAGAAACAGTTGCAATTGCTGAGAAAAAAGAAGTTGAAACTGTCCAAACAAATGTGGTCATGGACATTGTTGATGAAATCAACAGTAACACTTGTGTTGATGAGGAGCTTAGGAAAAGAGACATTTAAATGCTAAGATGTTTAATTTGTTGTTAAATGATGAGTTGTTAGGATATGTCAATTTTTTTTATTTCACAAATATGAAGTTTGAAGGATCTGGTGGTAGAATATGACAATTATTCTTTTATTTTATGAAACTTGTTATGATTCTAAGCTGAATCTGTTTCTATTAAACTGATTTGTGGCATGGAATTTGAATATGCAGGTGTGGTCATATTTGGTACATTGTATGCTTGATATCATAGAATGCATACTTAATATTCCATATACCATATGCATAGTCTATTATTACCCTGCTGGTCGAATTTAAGTTGACGTGTTGTTTAATCAACTATGGTTCTCTCTAAAATAGTATTTAACATTATACAAAAGTAGAACTATTATTATTTATTCAATATCACTACATCCATGTTACACTTTTCCAAAGAACGAATACTAGCATTATAGGACATAGCATCATTTTTAGGACATTCTCTCTTTCTTCGGCCAAAATCAATTTTTGTTTGATTGATCCCTCTCTATTTGGGTGTCATGTAGCAATAGTTTAAAGTGATCCCTCTGTTCTTCGGCTTCTTTGAACAAAGTCATGAGAAAATCTTTATTTTTTTCGCATTGTTGGAGCCTTTGTAGTAGATTAAATTTTGCCAAGCCTTGAAAATTTGATGTCTCAAGTCCCGAAATAAACGTTGATGGACTGGATGGAGGTGATAGCTCATCAAGCCATTTGAAAAACGAGCATGCGCCATTATCCTAGGAAAAAAATAATTACATAACCATTAACTTAACTTTTGAAAAAAAAAACGCATACCTCACCTTTGCAATTGTACAATTATAAAATTTGTAACCTGTATTTGAATTCATGCGTGATGTCCTCAAGACAGTCGTATTTCCACAATGACAAATTAGAGTATTTTTAGAATTGGATGATTGAGATGCTTGCGACATTGTAGAATTTTTAAAAATAAAATAAAGTTGATGAAACAAAATAAGGAGGGATGTACACCTTATATATGAAGTAAAAACAAAGTGTTCACACTGATGGCTTACAAAAGTAGCCATTTTTTACCGTTGGAAAAGTAATTTTTCTCTTTTGAACTGGTGGTGACAGTAAATAGACTGTCGTAGATCATGACCTTTGTCAGCCATCGATTTGAATGGTTTACCATAGATTTACACCTTTATTAGTGCATCGACTGATATCCTGATTATGCGTAGACTACCGTAATCTATGTACACATCTATAGACCATCACGTAGAGGTAGTTAAAAAATGAATAATTAAATTAGAAATTTTTTAAATAGATAATAGTAACATGTTTTGGGGCTGGTGGAAGAAAATAATTAAATATAATATGATTTAAATGGATAATCACATGTTTTGGGGCCGGTGGATGAAAACAATTACATTAAAAATGATTTAAATAGATGATTTTGGACTGGTGATGACACTTAATAGACCGTCATAGATCATGAACTATGTCATCCATCGACCAGTATAGTCTATTGTAGACTTATACATTTATTATTGCATCGACTGATATCATGATTAGGCATAGACCACGATGATCTATGTACAAGGTTATAAACCATCACTTGGATGTAGTTAAAAAATGATTAAATAAATTATAAATAAATATGGTGTGGATTTCTACACATGTGAAGGAGTGTAAACAAGTCACATAATCATATTAGAGCTTAGAAAAATTAGGAAGGGTGAATTAAGAAGTGTGTGGATGGGTAGTGGTTGAATTCTCAATATCATAAGAGTAATGTTTAAACAAAGCATAAGTATGTATATAAGATATGTATTGTATTTGATGCCTACACATTCCACATATTTCTTTCATCACCACCCCTAAATCAAAAGAGTGTGTGCAATTGATAGTGGTAAAACATTTATCATCCTCAATACATACTTGTGCTTTGAGAAAATTACTCTTACGATATTGAGCATTCAACCACTACACATCCACACACTTCTTAATTCATCCTCCCTAATTTGTCTAAGCTTTAATATGATTATGTGACTTGTTTATACTCCTTCACATATGTAGAAATCCACACCACATTTATTTATAATTTATTTAATCATTTTTTAACTACATCCAAGTGATGGTCTATAACCTTGTACATAGATCATCGTGGTCTACACCTAATTATGATATCAGTCGATGCGATAATAAACGTGTAAATCTACGATAGACTATACTGATCGATGGATGACATAGTTCATGATCTACGACGGTCAATTAAGTGTCATCACCAGTCCAAGATCATTTATTTAAATTATTTTTAATTAAATTATTTTCTTCCACCAGCCACAAAATATGTGATTATCCATTTAAATCATATTATATTTAATTATTTTCTTCCACCAGCTCAAAATACATGTTACTATTATTTATTTAAATTTTTTTAGATTTAATAATTGTCTTTCATAATTCCCAAAACGTGTGATTATCTATTTAAATTATTTTTAATCTAATTATTTTCTTCCACCAGTCACATAACATGTGATAATCTGTTTAAATCTTTTAAAATTAAATTATTTTTTGAAAATCTGTTATTATTTTTTTAATTTACCCGATGATCCATCGATTCATGTAGTCTACGATCGACTAATATGTACAGTCTACGAAATACTTTGAATAAAATCTAAACATCAGATTTTACTCTTTAGGAAACTAGTCAAGCCACAATACTGTAACTTGAAAAGGTAGACAGATTTGATTCGAGTTTTCAAACAAGGGATCAGAACAAACATGGCAAACACACAATGTTAAAAGAAATTGAAACATAGTTGTATTAAAATTGTTCATTGCATTACATAGTAAAATTTACATCAAAAAGGAAAAAATGTAAGAAGCTTTCTTCTAACAAGATCCTACAAAGAAAGCTTCTTCAACAATGAACAAATCAAAAAAAACTTAAAAACATATACTAAAATAAAAAAATTAAACTAAATTATGGGGATGGTGGAAGGTGATGTAGTCAGGGCCTTCCATTCTGAGCCTTTCCAGAATTGCCCTTAAGAAATGAGCAACTCGACGGAGCTCCCACTCCAGGTAGATACGAGGTAGATGCGGTCTTGACCCAACCCATAGAAAAGCCAGTCGAAATCATTCCTTAGGAGGAGGAGGTTGTAGTGCCTCGGAGGATCACATCTGATAGGGCGCAGGGGTATCCTTCTTGGAGACAATTTTTTATTTTGGGTGAAGAAGAAGAAGAAGAGACCATTTTTGATATTTTCGGTTTAGGAAAAACTGAAGGGTTGCGTAGAAAGAGGGCCTGTACTTATAGACCTGTAGATTGCATCCATTCATATATCCACCCAATGGTAGGTCGACGTGTCTGACAACAAAAAATATTTCGTATGCATATACCAGTTGTTTTTCCTCGTGAAGAGATGTTTTGTGCAGCTTTTTAATAAATGGGAATGGAAAAAAAGGGAAATAATGATTCATTGCATCGATTGGAGATATAAACCGAGAAAATGACCAACATAACGTGTTGGATCAGCAATAATATAATCAATACATAATATTTTATAGACCATATATTATATATACCGTAAACTATAGATAGTCTATCGTAGACAAAGCTTTAGGTCGATAACAATTGAACGTTAAAATCTACAGAAATGCACATTCATCCCCTAAAACAGTAGCTTTACAACTGAAGCTAAAAAAAAAGCCTATTTATGATTTGATGCCCATTCTACACGTGGTTCTTTTGTGTCTGGATTTCTTGCATATTGAACACCTATTCCTCCTTTTGGACTTGAATGTCTCACCGAAGCCCTTAGTGCGTTTGACTTTCTTCCTTCCGAGTTTGGGATCGTATGGGGGTGGAGAAATTTTGGTGTCTACCAATTCCTGTGGTATAGTCTATTGAGCCTCTGGAGGGACCACGTTAATTGCTTCCGAGTATGCGAGGAGGTAACTTTCAGCTTTATAAATTGGCGAAGAGTAGTCGTAGATGGAGTTACCATAATCTTCGCCATCACTGTACTTTTCTTGTAAAGCTGCCATTGCATGTTCGCACGACATTTTTACCAAGTCAAATTTCTGACAAGAATAACTCCTCTCCAAGAGATTGACCTTGACAACAATGCCATTGCTGAATACCGTATACTCTTAGAGAACCCCGTTTGTATTACCCACATACAAGGAATCACTTGCACTCTTATTATCCCTTAGGATCCTTTCCGCAGAAGGCACAAATATGTTCTCTTTACTACCGTCAAATGCATGCCACTTTCTAAACTTTTCACCAAATTTTTCAGCAATTGAATTGAATATGTACGACACGGGGTACTCTCGTTCATCCATCAAAATCGAGTTGAGCGACTCGGCGATGTTTGTGGTCATCACATCGTACTTATTGCCCGAAAAGTATGCTCTACTCCATTTTTTAAAACCAAACACATTTTCAAAGACATGAGATGCCTCGGGGCATTTACTCCTCAATTCCATAAAATTATCGCTAAACTCATCAAAGGAATAAGCCTTTGCCACGACGTAGAATAGATAAAGATGTTCTCCGCAGTGTTGATTTGTGCAAAGATTTTCAGCAAGATGCCTCATGCAAAGTCCGTGATGTGCACAACTGTATACACGGGAGAAGGTATTGGCGATGCTAATGTGCCTGTTGGAGATGACACATAGATCTGGTTCATCTTCTATGATAGACTTCAGCTTTTGGAAGAAGAAGGTCCAAGAAGCATTGTTCTCTTTATCGATGGCACAAAAGGCAATCGGAAATATATGATTTTTGGTGTCCTGTGCAACGGCACTCAACAGAATGCCCCTGTACTTGCCATACAAATTTGTGCCATTGACGGCAATTACCTTTCTCATGTGGACATATCCTCATACGCAAGCTCCGAATGCTAAGAAGTAGTAAATGAACAATCCATCCATCTGGTTTACCATGATAGAGTAAGAAGACCTGGGATTCAATAACTTCACCATGTGGGAAAAAGCCGGCAAGCAAGCATATCTGTGCTTCAGTGTCCCGCGAATGATGTTCTTCGCAATTACACTTCTTTTCTAACACATCCAATAGCTTGTATTGCAACGCAACTCCTTAAATACAATTCTTTGAATTTCTCTTATGCTTGGACCCTTACCATCCCGAAAATGATTTACGCATACTGAAACAATCAATTTGGATGAGACTTTTTTGTGCCTGCGAGTGGCATTTTCAACGCCGTACGTGTGCATCCCGACATACTTGTATATACGAAATCTTTCCGAGGTGTCATACTTTTTTTCCCGCATCAGCCAGCCACAACCACGAGATAAGCATTGCGCCTTCATCAATTTCGTGCAGCTCTTCTCCATATAATAATCAAAAGACTGCCTCGCCGCTGCTCCGTCTAGTTGCATTTTCAGCTCTTTTTATCGGGGAATGTTTGACCACAACAGAAATTGGTTTCGTCGGTAAAGGAGTGTCCTGCTTGTGATTCCATTTCACGGTCTTCTTCATCATCTTGCGAGTCCGATGAAAATTCTTCCATATGCATAGAATAATTTTCCATATTAATTGTATTATTGACATCGTTCTCGTAATTATTCAAATCGTCGTCGACTGTCGGACGCCACGGTGGGGGTGCTGATGTATTCAGCGGTCCTTCAAAGGACCTCTCAACCACATTTATCCTCAAAATTGGCCTAAAGCCATCTGCATCAGCATCCATTATGTACGTCAGCACACATACATCGTTATTTATGATCGTAGGTTTCACCTTTTCCCTCGAATACATTACATAACTAATCACCACGTCACTCGGCGCGCAATCTAGATCCCCGCTCTGCATTACGCTTGCAACAAATTCATCGTACGAACTGTTGCGTCAAACAGGAATGGGAATTGTCACCTTATTAAATGATCTCCATTTCCAACATTTCGAAGTCTCCACCCATTCTCCTATGAAATCACCAGAAACCAGAACAAATTCTGCAATAGACATCCTAGAATTAAGCTTCGGTCGATGGTAGATTATGCTTATGGTCTATGTCGAGTTGTATGCACGGTCGGTGCTGGCGAGGACGGGTCGATGACTGCGTAGGTTTCCGTACAAATACTTGAAATTGCAAATATTCTTGTAATCAATTGGGTTTATGGAATAAAAAAATAAATTTGGAGTCGCCTGAGCTGCTGTAATGCACTTTCTAAAGTGGTTTTGAGTAATGTGAGTGATTTAAAGCTTTTTAACAATGGTGGAAAGTGTGTTTGAGAAGATAGGAAACAAATGGGGTAACAATGGATGCAATGGACAAGCTTATGATGTTTGTGGACTAATTTACAGTTGATCGCCGAAAAATAACGCTGGAAAAGTGGCCAGAATCAGAGCTTTTTGGTGGGAAAAATAACCACTTTCTATTTTTAGCTTTTGGAATTATTTTTTAAAATATTTTTGGAAACCTAGATATTATTTTTAATATATAGTGGTGGATGATGGAGTGGGTTGAAGTGTATTATTAGAAACTTGTGGGTGAATTTATTAAGTTGGAAGTATTGGGTTAAAGTGAATTATTATAAAGGTTGAGGCTGAAATTATTAAGTTGGAAAAGTTGGTGGTGAGGTGAAATTAAGTGGGTGTTTGATAAAGGATTTAAAACTTGTGGGTATTTGACAAAATAGTTTGGATAAAAAAGTTTTTTGGCACAAATGCCCATGTAACTAATCAAGAAATCAATATCGCCGTGGAATTGGAAATAAGATAAATCTCAAGAATTTTGATGTTGATTTGTGGTTTCGATGATTTAAATAGTGTACTGGTGCATGCTTATTGTGTGAATTTTTCTCGAGAACCCCACACTGATGAGAAAGTTCATCCTATAGTTTCCCGCATAGAATGAACTCATGCCTTAAGCTTTTATTTTGTTTGGTGAGCCATGTCAAACATCCCTACTGTCTCCATCAATTCTCTCCCTCATTTACCCACAATTATACGTATATCGTACTAGTGCATTCTTATTGTGTGAATTGTTCCCAAGGACCCCACACTCACGAGAAAGTTCATCTTATAATTCTCCCAACAGAATTTCACGCCTTGAGTTTTTTTTTTATTTGGTGAGCCATGCCAAATATCCCTACCGGCTCCATCAATTCTTTTCCCCATTTACCCACTGTTATACTAATCGCGTGCAGTTCAATCACTAAGGTCAATAGGGCTTTTGACTATAGGTGTCAAATAGGTGAGTTGAGCTAAATTTGGACAGTTAAATGGTCTAACCTAATAAATGGGAGGGATATTCGATACATCCAAAAGTTATTTGAGATGAAATGAGTTGGACCGAAATGGGCCAAAATGCGGGTCATAACTCAATCTGTCCATTTTTACCAAGTTTTAGTTGCTTCATTTCTTCTTGAAAAAACTCATGGCTTAACAAACATAAGCTTTTAACTATCTTTTTTGGTAACTAACTGATTATATTAATCACCAAGTGAAACATTACAAAGCAGTAGCCAATCACCTCAACCGACAATCTCTCAAAATAGAAAATACTACTATAGGAATAATCAGTATTCTAATGCAGAAATTAAAATAAGAGCTGTTGAACATACTTCCTGATATTCCTAGAGGCTCTCATATTACACATAATAGCAACACTCTGGCTACACTATACCAATCTTGACACTTCTCTTCAAAACTCCTTTGATTTCGCTCAAGCCAAATGGCATAAAAAGCTTCAATATAGACCAATTTGAAGAGCTATGCTATTTACAAATTCCCTTTAGCTCTATTGATAACCCATTGAATATGTTGATTCCAATCCACAGTTTCAAGTTGTGGTCTTTTTGTCTAGTGTAATAACTTGTTCTAGATTTGCAAAGAGTAAGGGCAATAGAGGAAAAGATGCTCTCCGGACTCGTTATGAGTTTTGCACAAAACACATTAAGGATTCACTTGTATCCCCAACCCAGGTAGCCTATCAGTTGTGAGCATTTTACCTTGCAGATGCAACCATAGGGAAAATTGAGCTTTAGGCCTAGCTGCATTAAGAAACACCATATTTTTCCAAGGCACTTAGGGTCTCTCTCCAATCAGTTGCAAATAAATTTGCTGAATAATGCTCTGGCTAGCTGTAGTCTGGATCTGTAAATGTTGTATAAATTCTCTAGTTTCTAGTAACTTTCTCACCATCCACGATGCTCGCTGAGGTATAGTAGTTGAATAGTTGTGCCCCTTTATATAAAATAAATGGATCCATTTTATCCATAATTTGTCTTGTTTGTGTGCCAAGTACTAACATGTTTTTACAGTTGCAGCTCTGTTCCACACATGAATTTTGATAAAGATTTAGCCCTCCTGCCGTTTTAGGCAAACATATTCAGTCCCATGCAACCAAGGCTTTTTTAGTAATTGTGTTAGTGCCAGCCACACATAAGATCTACAGTAGGCGTCAACTGCTTTCAACACCTTAGATCGAATTAAAAATAACTGAGCCCAGTAGGTCTGCACTCAAAATAAAACTGAGTGTAATAATTGTACTTTTCCTACATGAGATAGTTTCTTGGCAGTGCAAGAAGTAATTTTTGCAACAATCTTATTAATCAGAGGGATCCATTGAACGAGAGATAACAGGAATACCCAAGTATTTGAAAGGTAGTTCACCTAATGTGAACCCAAGGTGGTTGATAATGTTTTCTTTGTCAATAGGTAGTACACCCCAAAATAAACATTGCTCTTTCCCATGTTAACGTGTAGTCCTGAAGCAGATGAAAATATTTGGAAACACGGGAATAAAGCATCCACGGAATCATAATATCCTCTAGTAAAAAGCAGAAGATCATCTGCAAAACACATATGAGTAATTCCTAGTTTCTTGCATGTAGGATGAAATTTGAACGTCTTGTTGGAGCCAAGTCCATTAAGCAATCAACTCAAACACTCCATATCAATAGCAAATAAGTATGGTGGGATAGGATCACCTTGGCGAAAACCCTTCTTGGCAGCAAAGAGAGGAGAAGGTTCTCCATTAACTAAAATTGAATAATGAATTGTTTTTACACATTTCATAATCCATACAATAAATTAAGCCAGAAAACCTAACCAAATCATCACGTGTTCCAAATTATCCCACTCTACCGAGTCGTAGGCTTTTTGGAGGTCAAGTTTAAGCATGCATCTGGGAGATACATGCTTTCTAGTGTAGCCTTTTGACTAACTCCTGTGCAAATATGATATTATCTTATATCTTTATATCTGAAATAAAACCAGATTGAGCTTGATGTATAATAGAGGACATAATAATTAGCATTCTGGTTGATAGTGCTTTGGCTATTACTTCGTAAATCACAATGCAACATGCTATTGGTCGAAAATCTTTAACTGTAGAAGGGTTAGCAGTCTTGGGAAGTAGCGTAATTGATGTACATTTAAAGGATTTAAATAGTTTACCCGGGAGGAAGAATTGTTAAACTACTTTAACCATGTCATCTCTAATCACAGGCTAGGCCTTTCGATAAAAGCAAGGATTGAAACCATTCACCCCTGCAGCTTTATCTTCACCAAAGAGCGGAACCCACTATAGATTTCTTTCTCAGATACCTTAGTGCATAAGTCAATTCGTTGTTGTTGTGTTAGGAAGACCCCATTTCTCATGTCTACTATATTTACTTCTGGAAAACTAATGTTTGTGGAGCCTATCAAATTCTTGTAAAATTGCACCATTTCTTGTCTGATTTCTTCCCCATCTAGCAATTTAACTCCTGCTTGAGTGTAAATTAGCATGATCTATTTTTTGTGTATCCTCTCCTTAATTACTGCAGAAAAATACTTAGAATTAGTATCACCTAGCTTGATCCATTGTGCTCTAGATTTTTCCTTGAGCATACTCTCTTCTATGTTGGACCACTTTTCTATTTTGAGAATGACATCCTTTTCCTCATCAAACAAATTATCAGTAAACTGATTTCTCATTTGTCATAACCTTAATCGGGGCCTTGGCCACGATGGGTATCCCAAATCATGAAGTCCTGAAAGACCCCTTAGCGAACTATCATGAGCATTATTCAAACAAAATTAAAGTGCAGAATATAAATTGAAACATGGGAAAGTGTCATACTCAAATTTAAATACATCATGTCATTAAATCATAAACCCAGATCTAGTCTATATATGAAGCCTTTACTAAATACAAGTCTACCTATACCGGGACAAAGCCCCCGATTGGACCATGAACTGAAAGAAACTAATTTATAAATAAACACCTTCCGAAATAAGGGAGGCTCACAAACTCTGAGTTTCGGAAGAGATCTACTACTGTGCTGGACCACAGGACTGTTCCATAGAACCTACATTATTAAACAATGCATCCGCCCGAGGATGGTCAATACTTGAAATGTATTGGTATGCAGAACTAGCACAAAGCAAAAATACATTTCTTAGTACAACATCATAAAATCACCAAGAAGACAATTTAACGAAAGCTTATGGAATCAATGTAACATAAAGGATTTTCAAAACACATGGGAATAATTAAGATCTTAACTAGGGTCAATCTGATAAACGTAAACAACACTCTTTGTTTTACTTCTGGGCTTGATAGTGTTCGACCTCGTCACCCACGAGCTATATGTGTCCTCCATTAATTCGACGGTAAAGCCTCCAATCCAAGTCTGCCACAAGGATCGGAGTTTTGTGTGATGGTATATGAAAAATATCCCCTCTTTGGGATAACATACCATAGTCACCCCCCTTTTGGTATAACCTAACACAAAATTTGTGTCGGCAAAACACGGTTTTGGGATATGAGTTATTTGAACTCATTCCTTCTCTATTCACTATCTATCCCCCTTTTAAGCCCAATTTTAGATTCTTAAAACCATGCTTCTTGCTTATAATATTCATTTCTTTCATGTTAAGGGCATTTCATGATAGGTATCATCATACCTAGACTTGCAAGCCATATCATATCATGTTATGCTCATAGCCCTTTTATTAAAAATTATGTTAATGGCCACCAAAAGATTTAAACACCATATGTGAGTTCTTATTTCAAATATCATATGGAAAATTATGCAAAAACATTCTTTTCAAGAACTTATCATCTGGTAGCCATCTTTTACATAAATCATATGAAATACTCTGTTTAATTACAAAAGAGCATTTAGAACATAATGCAAAACCCTCTCTTGGAACATAAAACCATGTCAATTCACCATTGATAGAAAAGCATTTAACTCAAGCCTTTAATCATATATTTGAATATCTCATAACATCTTAAAGCAGATAATTTCATCATGAAAGAGAGAATATCATAAATCATGCTCTTAAGTTGATTCTAAAAAATCATACATATGCATATACATAAATATACTTTGAAGTCCATAAGGAAAACATAATTTAGCCCATTAGGATAGTTCTACATACCTTAAATTGGAGAGAACATAATGAAAATTTACCATTGAAGCTTAGAATGCTGAAACCCTAGGTATTTTTCTCTTCTCTAGCTATTAGAATGATGATTAGGGGATTACTGAGGTGTAAAAATGATTTTAGTGCCCTAAACTCGTACATAAGGGATTTGGAATGACTTAAGAGTATGAAAACACCCCTATTTCCGTTAAAATATAATAAAAATAGAGGCCTATAGATAAAAAGAAGGGGGTCACGATGCAACCCCACTGTAGATTAAGAGATTGCAGTGCTGCCCATGATGCAATCCTAGGGCTTTTATGTGCGACCCCTACCACGATAGTTAGGAAGTGGATTTCACGATGTGGGGCTGCCACGAGGTCTCCTTTTCACAATGCACGGGCATATTCAAAGTGTAAAAATGTCCTCAACGCATTTAAAACCATCTTAAAGTGATCTTACAAGCTTATTTCATGTACTTTTTAAGCGTTGGAAAGGTCGGGGTATTATATTATCCCCTTTTGGGACCATTCATCCTTGAATGATATCTTGGACATCTTAAGCATGATTTAAAGAGTTACATAGATTAAAAAGAGTAAGATAATATTAATACCATTCGTGATATCATCCGATAATTTGAAAAGTAATGGATACCTTGCACGGATATCATCATTCAATTCCCAAGTAGCTTTCTCTATTTTTTGATTCCTCTATAACACTTTAATCGATGCTATCCTCTTGCTCCTCAATTTTCAAACTTATTGATCTAATAGTGCTATGGGTACTTCTTCGTATGACAAAGAATCACTCACACAATCTTCTCAATTGGCAATACATGTGAATAATCTCCAATACATTTATTAAGAATTGACACCAAAAGATAGGATGAACTAAAGCTAAACTTATGGACATATCTAACTCATATGCAATTCCACCATTCTTTATCATAATCTAATAAAGATCTATGTAACGAGGACTGATTTTTCCTTTCCTCCCAAATCTAGTGACTCTCTCCATAAGGTAAACTTTCAGAAACACCAAATCATCAACCTCAAATTCTAACTCCTTTCTTCTTACATTTGTATAGGACTTTTGGCAAATTTGGGTGGTCTTAAGTCTCTCTCCAATGACTTTTACTTTCTCTATCACTTGATGAAAAAGACTAGGTCCAAATAAATGGGTTTCACCTACCTTATACCAATAATTGATGATCTAGACCCCTCTCATAGAGAGCCTTAAAAAGAGTCATTTGGATGCAGAGTGATAGCTATTATTATAGATAAATTCTATTAGAGGTAAGTGATCTACCAACTAGCTTTAAAGTCAATCAAGCAAGCCCTTAACATATCTTCCAAAGTTTGAATAGTACTGAAACACCTTGGGTTTTGGTCCTTAGAAAATTTTCCTGATATTTGGGTCCTAGACAAATACGACCTGTGGGTACCAGTTGTATAATGGGGTATGAGTGGTATACCTTAGTCGTATGCTGACCAGTGTTGGTTGGTGTATTGATTAGTTTTTGGAATATGTACAACTTGGGTTGGTACGAGTCGTATGAATGGATATGGGTTGTTTGGTTAGGGTTTTTTGTTAACTCGATCTAAGACTTAGAAAAATAATTTGGATCTGAGTACGAGTGGTTTACCATGAGCCATAAGCCAGGGTACGAGTCATACCATGGACTCGTATAGTGGATAGCATTCAAACATCTTGTGATTTTATTCTCCCAGGGGTATGGATCAAGGGTACTAGTCGTATTGATTGGGTATGACTTGTTTTGGGTAAGTCGTATAGGGGATAATATTGGGTCCAAATAGGAGGCTCAGGGTAAGAGTGGTGGGTACCACTCGTATGGAAGGGTACGACTAGTATGGTGAGTTATACCCATATGTGGGATTTTTATATAGTTTAAGTAGGGGTAATTTAGAAATTTCTCCTCTTAACTTATTAAGGTCCCACGACTTCTAAACCACTTAGGAGGTTATTTACCCCAATTTTCTATCATTACACACTTATAAAACTCTCTTAAACATTCTATAATTTTCTCTAAGGCTCTTGGGTAAAGGAAGGCTAGGGTTTCACTATGGTGGTCAATTTGGGACTTGTGTTGGTGATTTCTCTCTATCATTTTCTTAATTTAAGGCAAGATACTTCTCCTTCATTGTTAGTTTCAAATAAAGGTATGATTTACACAATGTTTT
Source organism: Capsicum annuum (assembly GCF_002878395.1). NCBI lineage: Eukaryota > Viridiplantae > Streptophyta > Magnoliopsida > Solanales > Solanaceae > Capsicum > Capsicum annuum. The sequence goes on from NC_061115.1 coordinate 193,887,143, forward strand.
CGTGGCATGATTATTGTATGGTTTTGGGGTTTTCAAATATATGTTGGCGTTTTAGTTATAAATGCTTGGTTGTGGTTTTCCAATATTTTAATTATGTTCTCCCATTCTATAATGGTGGTATGGACAATTGGTTGTATGGGAATGGTTAATTAGTATTCAGTTTTTGATTTTCGAAACACTATACCCCCAACATGTTTGATAAAATGCCTATGATAATGCTTTCACTATATTATTGGACTGTTAATGTCACTATTTCATGGTATTGTTTGGTAATGGAACCTAAATAGTATAAATGGTTTGGAATAGTTAATTGGTAAGGTTTTGGTGGTCATGGTAATGGTTAATTTGACATCTTTGTGGGGTACAATGTAATCCCCCAAGTAAACATGTTAATGAAAAACTTGTGGGGTACATGGGACTCCCCCAAGCAACTTAATAATAGAACACTTATGGGGTACATGGGACTCTTCCAAGTTAAATGAATAATGTAACCTCTGGGGTACTCTAGAATCGTCTAAGTTTTCCTAAGGACATTGTTTGCAAACTATAGTCGGTATGACTATACCACTACTTATAGCTTTGGTTAATAATAATGGTATCATGGTTTGGTGGGAAGGAAATAGTTTTAATTGGGAAATAATGGCGAGGTATGATAGCTAACCGTGAAGGTGCAAGTCCAATGGATAGACACTGAAAACTCATGTTTGTCGACATGAAGGGTTGGTCATGGCGACCATATATGATACTATGAGGTACATAGGAATCCTTTATGTACACTATAAGTATATATGATGAAGGGTAAGGGTACTCGGGAATCCCCTATTCTTATGGTATCTCCAGTTCGTGTAGCTACATATATCGGGGCCCATTGAGGGCGTTATACTAGACCCATATACCCCGTAGGTGGTTTTAGGACAGTTAAGTTATACATGCCCAGGTTAATGGTTTTAAATCCATGCTAAACCCAGTTCCCTTTCTCGGAATGGTTATATATGTGTGTATAGTTTGTGTGCATATGGTTCATTTATTTGGTTTTATAGGTTGGCATTATTTTATCCCTATCCTAAGTACTTGCTAGTGTACACCCGCTAACCCATCCTCGGGCGGCTGTATACCCACACGATGTAGGAACCGACCATTATACTTTTCCTACTTAGTGCTCAGACACGGGATCAGCTTGGTTAGATTAAAATAGTGAGCTTCTATATTTTGAAAGGCTCTTTTTCATGTTCATAGATGTTTTACATACTTTGAATTATTTATGGATATTGGTTTTAACTATTGTTAGGGCATGTCCCAACCAGATATTACTTTTCTTTTGGTTAGAGGCTTTTATGGAACTTCTATAGGTTGGCATGGGTGTGATCAGTAGTGGTGTCAGCCTTAGTATTGGCATTAGCATTGGGGCTGACGTCGTGGGACTAAATTTCTCACTGTTCCATCCTTTTATGTTATGTTATATTATGGAACTTGGTTTAGTTATTGCTTTAGTTTTGGCTTATAGTTTTAGTTTGGTTACGGTTATTGGTTGGGTTTGGGATGGTTGGACTCATTTGAGTTGGTATCGTTCATAGACCTATCCTAGAGTCTTTTTTTTTGGACAATTACACGCTATCTTGTTATATATTCAAAATCCATCTATCTCAAGGTGTGTGTTTGGACAATTGTGTTAGGTATTGGGGATAGTCCCTGATACTGGCCAGACTTGGGATGACCATTAAGACAAGGCCCCCGGTCGGGTCTTATCAAGTTGGTATCAAAGATTTAGGTTCATGGTCAATTGGAAATCCATAAAGCCATGTCGAGTAGAGTCTCTTTTAGGGATGTGTAGTGCGCCACACTCATAAGGGAGAGGCTACAAGACATTTAGGAGTGTTTCACTTTCTTAGTATTCTATTTTGAAGTTGGAAGGTCTAAGGTCCTTTCGAATCTTGGTTTTTTCACTTTCCAGATCATGCCTGGACGATTTGGGATGCAAGGTAACTCTTTTGTCCCAATTGGGGACAATGCTGAAGTAACACGTATTACTTAGGCGATCTATACTCTGTTTAGGGGTCCAATCCATGATATTTATGGAGTTCCTCCAATTGCTACTAGTCCTTATCAGGGTGAGGTGACTAACATGGAATTTTGGCAATCGATTCATATTATTGCTCAGTTGGTTGCTGCTCAAACTGATAGAGATACTTCTAGTGTTTCATCTGTCGAGCCCACAAGGGTTAGACAGTTTATGAAGATGAATCCTCCTACTGTCATTGATATAAATGTGGAGAAGGATCATTAGTATTTCTTTGAGGAAATGGAGAAACTCTTTAGGGTGATACAGGCCAAAAATATGGAAGGGGTCAGTTTTGCAGCTTATCAGCTTAAGGATATGATGTATCAATGGTACGAGAAATGAGATGACCTAAAGGGTGATATTGAAGAGTCATCCTTATGGAAGACTTTCTCCAAATCTTTTATGAACTGCTCTTTCCTCAGGAGTTGAGGGAAGCAAAAGCAAAGAAATCTTTTAATTTAAAGTAGGGAAAGATATCGGTCAAGGAAAATGCCTTGAAGTTTCATCAATTGTCAAGGTATGCTCCAAATATAGTAGCTGATATAAGGGCCAAGATGAGGAAGTTTGCCTTAGGGTTATCTCGGGAGATGATACTTGAGAGAAAGACCGCATTGCTAATCAAGTATATGTATATCTATAGGTTCGTTGTTCATATGCAACAAGTGGAAGAAGAAAAGATAAAACATGCTGAATTTGGAGAAAGAAAGGGTAAAAATTTTAGGTCATCTAAACAAGGTGGTGCTCAACAACAAGGTGGTTAGAATAGTGGCAAATGGATAAAAAAAGTGGGTGAGTTTTGGTTCCTTCTCTACAGCTAGTGCTTCTCTTAGTTTGTAGGTTCTGCAGTAGGCTACATAGGAAGTTCTGTGACGAAGGGAGGGACATATATTTTAAATATCGTTAACCAGTCCATATGATCAGAAATTGTCCGGTTAGGGTGCTTCGGGACCAAGTAAGGCTCTAGTTGCTTCATCTTCTGCTCCTGCACCAAAGGGTGATGCTTCTGCATCTGATTTTACTCTGGTTACTGGCACAGGTTGGAATAGGTAATATATTTTGGCTACATGGCAAGAATTTGAGGTATCTCCTGATATCATGACTGGTACGTTATAACACTTTTATCGTGACTTATGTTATTTCCTTGATCCGAGGTCCACTATTTCTTATGTGACCCCATATGTGGTTGTGTTTTGGTTTTGATCCTAAGGTTATTTCAGATGCTTTTTATATTTCCACCCCGGTAGGTGACTCTGTAATTGGAAAAATGGTCTATAGGGGGTATGTGGTATCTATTGGTAATAAGCAAACTTTGGTGGATTTGTTTGAACTTAATATGGTGGATTTTGATATTATTATGGGGATGGATTGGTTACACTCTTGTTATACGTCCTTAGATTATTGGACCCATAAGGTTGTCTTTAGTTTTCCTAATGAACTGGTTATTGAGTAGGAGGATGATTCCCTAGATCCTAAAGGGAACCTTATTTCATATCTTAGGGATCAAAAGTTAATCTCCAAATGGTGTCTCTATCATTTGGTTTGGGTTTAGGATTCTAACTTGAAAGGTCCTTTTTATTCGGTTTTAGTGGTGAATGGGTTTCCTGAAGTCTTTCCGAATGATCTTCCTGGTGTTCCTCAGGATAGGGAGATTGAGTTTGGTATTGATTTGGTTTCGTACACTCGTCCAATATCTATTCTTCCTTATAAAATATCTCCGACTGAGTTGAGGGAACTTAAAGAGCAACTTAAGTATCTTTTAGATAAGGGTTTCATTCATCCTAATGTGTCACCATAGGGTGCACTAGTGTTTTTTGTGCAAGAAGGATGGTTCCCTTTGGATGTGCATTGACTATAGGCAGTTAAATAAGATGATGGCTAAGAACAAATATCATCTTCTAAGGATAGATGACTTGTTTGATCAATTGAAAGGTGCCATGCTTTTCTAAGATAGATCTTTGGTCTGAGTATCATCAACTTAAGATTAGGGAGGTGGATATCCCAAAGACGACTTTTCAAACTTGGTATCGACACTTTGAGTTCTTGGTTATGTCATTTTGGTTGACTAACGCTCCAATATCATCTATGGATTTAATAAACAAGGTTTTTAGGCAATATTTAGATTTTTTTTGTCATTGAATTAATTGATGACATCCTGGTGTATTCTAAGAGTGAGATGGATCATGCTAATCACCTTTGTGTGGTATTGTAGACCTTGAAGGAGTAATAGTTGTATGATAAGTTCTCTAAGTGTGCATTTTGGTTGAATGCTATAACTTTTCTTGGTCACATTATTTCTAGTGAAGGGATTATGGTGGATCCACAAAAGGTGGTTGTAGTTAAAAGTGGCCTAGACTCACGAATCCAACCAAAATTCGGAGCTTCTTGGGTTTGGCTAGATATTATAGGAGGTTTGTGGAAGATTTCTCTTCTATAGCTTCCCCATTGACTAAGTTGACTCAGGAAAAAGGTAAAGTTTTCTTGGTCGGAAGCTTGTGAAGGTAGTTTCAAGAAGCTTAAGAATAAGCTCAATTCAACTTTGATTTTAACATTGCATGAAAGTAATGAGGGGTTCGTAGTTTATTTTGATGCGTCTTGGGTTGGACTTGGTTGTGTTTTGATGCAGCATGGGAAGGTGATAGCCTATGCTTCCAGGCAGTTGAAGGTGCATGAGAGGAATTATCCTACTCATGATTTCGAGCTTTTAGTGCCGTTTTTTCTTTAAAAATTTGGCGGCATTATTTATATATAGTGAATGTGTACAACTTTCTGATCATAAGAATCTACAAGATGTGTTCACTCAGAAAGAGCTAAATCTTAAGCAGAGGAGATGGTTGGAGCTTCTCAAGGACTATGATATAAATCATCACTACCACCTACTTAAAGCTAACTTGGTTTATGATGCTCTTAACATGTTATCCATGGGGAGTTTGTCTCATGTGGAAAATGAGAAGCGACAGTTGGTAAAAGATATTCACCGATTGGCTAATCTTAGATTTCCTCTTTCAGACTCAGAGGATGGTGGTGTGATGGTACAAGAAATGGTTTGGTCATCTCTAGGTACGGAAATCAAGGAGAAGCAAATTCTAGATTCTATCTTGATGAAAATAAAGGGTGATGTAGGTGGGCAAAAGGTAATGGTATTTGAGGTTAGTAGAGATGGTACTTTGCGGTACCAAGAGAGGTTATGTGTTCCTAATGTGGATGGGTTGCGTGAGAGGTTATTGGATGAGGCGCATGAGTCGCGCTATGTTGTTCATCCCGATTCAACTAAAATGTATCATGATATCAAGGATATGTATTGGTGTAGCGGTATAAAGAGGGATATGTCTAACTTTGTAGCCAAGTGTATTATGTACCAACAAGTAAAATTTAAACACATGAGGCCTAGTGGGTTATATCAGGAAATGGAATTGTCAGAATGGAAATGAAAGGTAATCAGTATGGATTTCATTACCGATCTTCCTCAGCCTCGGAATCAATTTGATTCGAATTGGATTATCCTGGATAGGATGACAAATTCATCTCATTTTTTGCTAGTGAGGACTAACTTTTTGGCTGAGGATTATGTGAGGTTGTATTTCATGAGATTGTGAAGTTTTATGGGGTGCCTGGTTCGATTATCTCTGATCATGGCACACAGTTTTCATCTCACTTCTGGCGGTCTTTCTAGAAGAGTTTATGGATTAAGGTTAGTTTGAATACTGCTTTTCATCCGCAGATGGATGGGCAAGCAAAAAGGACTATTCAGACACTAGAGGATATGCTTCGATCATGTGTGATTGACTATGGTGGTAGTTAGGTTGAACATCTACCTCTTGTAGAGTTTGCCTATAACAATAGTTACCATTCTAGTATTAGAATGGCCTCTTTTGAGGTGTTGTATTATAAGATGTATAAGTCTCCTATTGGGTGGTTTGTGCTTGGTGAGGTAGATATGTTTTGTCCGGATTTGTTTTATCAGGCAATGGAAAAGTTTAAGATGATTCGGGATAGGCTTAAGGCTTTCCAAAGTCGCCAAAAGTCCTATGTGGATTTAAGATGTATAGACTTGGAGTTTGAGGTAGGGGATAAGGTGTTCTAATGGTATCTCCCATGAAAGGAGTCATGCGGTTTTGTAGAAAGGGGAAACTCAATCCCTGATATATTGGTCCTTATGTGGTTTTGCGGAGGATTGGTAATGTGGCATATGAATTGGAGTTGCCTTCTAGTTTGAGCTTCATTCATCCGGTATTTCACGTCTCTATGTGGAGGAAGTGTCTTGGTGATCCTTCTTCGGTGGTTTCTTTGGAAAGTTTGGGTATCTTAAATTCTGTCTTCTGAAGATATTCCGATTAAGATCCTGGATCGGCTGGTTTTCATCAATTATAGACCAAGGATACGGCCTCAGTTAAGATTCTATGGCGGATCCACAAGGTGGAAAAGGCTACATGGGAAGTAGAAGAGGACATGATGTCTGAATATCCATATTTGTTCTCGGCTCTGGACATTCATACGAAAGGTATATGTTCCTTATTTATATTTTAATTATGTTTTTACATGCTATAATGGTGGTTTGAACAATTGGTAGCATGGGAAAGGTTAATTAGTATTTGGTTTTTGGTTTCAAAAACACTATGCCCCCAACATGTTTGATAAAATGCCTATGATAATGCTTTCACTATATTATTGGACTTTTAATGGAACTATTGCATGGTATGGTTTGGTAATGGAACCCCAAATGGTATAAATGGTTTGGAATAGTTAATTGTTAATGTCTTGGTGGTCATGGTAATGGTTAATTGGACATCCTTATGGGGTACAATGGAATCTCCCAAGTAAATATGTTAATGAACAACTTGTGGGGTACATGGGACTCCCCCAAGGAACTAAATAATGGAACACTTATGGCTTACACGGGACTCTCCCAAGTTAATTGGATAATGTAATCTATGGGATACATAGGAATCCTCGAAGGCTGGCTAAGGACATTGTTTGCAAACTAGAGCCGGTATGACGATACCACTACTCATAGCCTTTGTTAATAATAATGGTATAATATTTTGGTTGGATGGAAATGGTTTTAGGACAATAATAGCGGGGTGTGATAGTTAACCATGAAGGCGTGAGTCTAATGGACGGATACCGGAAACTAATGTTTGCCGACATGGGGGGTTGGTCACGGCAACCATATATGATACTATAAGGTACATGGGAATCCTCTAAATACATTGTACATAGGTATCATGAGGGTAAGGCTACTCAAGAATCCCTTACTCTTATAGTATCTCCGATTCGGCGGATACACGCATCGGGGCCCGTTCAGAGGGTTACATTGGACCCACATAGCCCGTAGTGGTTTTAGGATAGTTAAGCTACACATACCCAGGTTAATGGTTTTAAATACATTCTATTCCCAATTCCCTTTCTCGACATGGTTATATATATATATATATATGTATGGTTTGTGTGCATATGGTTAGTTTACTTAATTTTACTAGTTGGCATTATTTTATCCTCATCCTGTGTACTTACTAGCGTTCACCCACTAACCCTTTCTCGGGTGGCTATTACCCCATGCGATGCAAGAACCTACCATTCTACTCCTCTTGATTAGTGTTCGAACTTGGAACAACTCAGTTGGATTGAAGTAGTAAGCTTTTGCTCCTTTTCATATTCATGGATGTTTTTACATACTTTGAATTATTTATGGATATTGGTTTTGGTTATGGTTGGGGGCATGTCCCAACCAAATATTAATTTTTCTTTTGGTTAGAGGATTTTGTAAAACTTATATGGGTTGGCATGGGCGGGATTGGTAGTGGTGTCAGCCTTAGTATTGACATTGGCATTGGGGCTGACATTATTGGAATAAATTTCTCACTATTCCATCTCTTTATATATGTTATGGAACTTGGTTTGGTTATTGCTTTGGTTTTGGTTTGGTTATGGTTATCAGTTAGGTTTGGGACGGTTTGACTCGTTTAGGTTGGTCTCGGTCATAGACCTATCCCAGAGTCTGTATTTGGACAATTACATAATATCTTGTTATATGTTCGGAATTCATCCGCCTCAAGGTGTGCGTTTTGACAATTTGGTTGGGTATTGGGGGTGGTCCCTGGTCCTGGTTGGACTTGGGATGCCCATTAAGACAAGGCCCCCGGTTGGGTCGTGCCAAGTACGTTCCACTTGCCCATCCATTTGAGGGTGGAAAGAGGTGCTAAGATTCACCTGAGTATCAAATCCTTTCTGAAAAGACCACCAAAATAAAGAAGAGAATTGCATACCTCGATTAGATATATTGGATACTGGAGCCCCATGTAGTCAAACTATCTCCCGAATGTACAACTTTCCTTAATCATTTCCTGAATAATTAGTTCTCATAGGTAAAACGTGAGCAGACTTGGTCATCTTATTAACAATAACCAAAATATAATCATATTGGATTTGGGATCGCGTGATCCCGTAACAAAGTCCATGTTGATCATCTCCCATTTCCATAGAGGCAAAGCTATGTCTTAGAAGGTACGAGCTAGACTCAAATGTTCCACCTTAACTTATTGGCAATTCAAACACTTAACTACAAAAGTTAGCAACATCTCTTTTCATATTATTCCACCAGTAAATCTCCTTGAGGTCATAATACATTTTAGTGGAGCCAAGGTGGACAATATACCTAGAAGTATGAGCTTCATAGAGAATCCTTTCTCGAAAACCATCCTCATTCAGAACGCACAACCTACATTGGTATCTCAAAATACCATCTCCTCCAATTTCAAATGCCATAAACTTTTATTGACCAACATCTTCCTTGATCTGCATCAATATGGGATCTCTGGCTTGCTTCTCCTTAACTTCGGCACATAGGGACGATTTAACCACCTCTTGGACGAACAACCCTCTATCCTTAGATTATAGGAGTCAAAATCCCAAATTAGCAAGTCAATGAAATTCTTTAACCATATTCCTCTTTTCTTTCTCAATATGAAAAATGCTTCCCATGGACAACCTACTAAGACGATCAACAACCACATTAGCTTTAACTGGATGATAATGTAGGCTCATGTCATAATCCTTCAACAGTTTGAGCCACCACCTATCACGACCTAATATCCAAGTTTCATGATGGCACTTGCCGCAACGAACCTTGACAAGTAACCCTATCACTAAAAATTATACAAAAGGATAAAAATAGGAATAACCTCAAGGTAAGGCTCTAGAAAGAAGCTGAACCATAAAAATATAATATGAAAGCGGAAACATACAACCAAAGATATTATACCAAAACTCCCAAAACCTGCTATCAATAGTGCAAATATACAACCAAAGATATTATACCAAAACTCCCAAAACATAGAGTCAATAGTGCTAGAAGCACTAATATAATCCATGAGTCAAATACATCAGGAATCCAACAGGAACAATATTTGGCTTCGAATCTTTGTAAAAGCATAATCTAATAAAAAAACATAGAAGTAGACTCCAGACACATGAATGTCCAACTACAACCTTGAGTAACTCTGAAGGTGTCAAAAATCAAGTCACACGAGATGCACTTGCACCAAAATCTGCATTGAAAAAGCACAGTAGGGATGAGTACGGTCCATTTGTACTCAGTAGGTATCATATGTTGATCGAGCAAAGAAGAAACTAAAGCATATAAAATACACACTAAGGGCACATTACCTGTAATCAGAAAATGTCTCATAATGGTAGCACACACTGCTGGCACTAACAGTTCTACAATATCCACATATAATACAGTAAATTATCAAAAAGGAATAGAATTACATATTTATACCACATATAAGCAAGGAAGAAGAGAACAATATACACGAGAGAATCAAGTACAAGTAAGGAAGATAGAACAATGGATAGGTAGCAAGTCAAAATAGAATATACAATCATATCACAAGCATAAACAAGTAAATACAATAACAATGATGATGATGATAATGCATGAGGTCATCACACAACCATCGATACCATCGCACAGTCTACATGATGATGATGTATTACATGATGTCGTCGCACAACCTCCAAGACCGTCGCACATTCTCTATGATGATGATGTAATACGTAAGGTCATTGCACAACTTCCAAACTATCACATAATCTCTACAATGATAATGTAATACACGAGGTAGTCGCACAACCTCCGAGATTATTGCACAATATCCATGATGATGATGTAATATACGGGGTCATTGTACAACCTTCAAGACCTCACAAAGTCCCCATGATGATGATGTAATACACAAGGTCATCACAAAACCTCTGATACCATAGAACAGTCTCCATATTCCTAGTGTTTTAAGAATTTCCAGTATTTCTAATATTTCAGGAGCACATACATAACATAAGACAAGAATAAAGTACAACATAAAACAAGTATCTATAAAGCATTCAACAAACAAATAAGGCATACAACAAATAAATAATTCATGCAACAAACAAGTGAAATTATGCGTGTGATGCCATGAGGATGATGATGCAATGTTCACAACCAACCGACTATGAGAAATATCCAATAACCAATCAATATACCATATGTGAGCCAATAATCCATGAAATATTTCCAACCCTCCAAGAATCACATCATAAACCATATGCCAAATGAGTAAAACACAACAAAATATTCCATTGACACTACATTAGGCTTTTCATTCAACAAGATACAATTGTTCTCATGTTTATAGGCAATCAACATTACCTAGCACCCCACACAGATGCAGACAACACATAATATACCAAATACATCACATATAGGCCCCACACGGGCACAACACAATAAGATAGACATTTTTATGATTATTTCCCACACCCTTAACAAGCATTTTGTATCAACAATTACTACCCAACTCAGTATGAAAGAACTTAAGTCGTAACCTACGTCAAAGGCCGAAAACCGGTTTGCAAGCCTTTAATATGCAAACTTACTCTTCATTAAAAACCTTAGAACCAACTAAAATGTCCAAATATAGAATCTACGTGTCAAAAGGACCAATATTGCCTATTTTTAAGTCGGTGTCAAAGCGGACCCCCAAAATAGGTTTTTAAAAAAGAAGAGATAAATCATAATTTTATTTCAAAAACATGTTTTTCATATTTTTAGGAGTCTATAGCTGAAAACCCAAGCAAAAATGAGTTAAAATAGAGTTCAAATTGAAGAAAAACTATTTTCAAGATTTACCGAGTAGAAATCCCCAAAATTCATTTTAAAATTAAGAATTAAGTTGTTTTGAAGATGTAATTGAGGGAAAATTGATAATTATAGGATTAGAAACTCATTAAAGTGAAAAAATAATTGAAATTGAGGTTTAAATTGAAGAAATAACATTCTTAGGCCTTACGGGCCAAAATCTCCATATTCCATACTTTAATCCATGTTTAATACAAGAATTTAATGATATATATTGAAGAATTAATTGAAATAAATGCAATGGTGCTTACTCAAGCTTAGAAATGAAGCAAGTATATATATATATATATATATATATAGGTATAGCGATCACGGACCTCGAGTCGCGATCGTAGTACCTTGAATGGCAGGGGTATCACGATCGTGGACCAGGGTTGCGATCGCGACACTTACCCTGCACGCCCTATCACGATCGCGATAATAGCTCCATAATTGCGGGTGCACCAACTGGGGACTTAGTTCAATCCGAATTGTCCGTATATATATATATATATATATAGGTATCGCGATCACGGACCTCGAGTCGCGATCGTAGTGCCTTGAATGGAAGGGGTATCACGATTGTGGACCAGGGTTGCGATCCCAACACTTACCCTGCACGCCCTATCACGACCGCGACAATAGCTCCATAATTGCGGGTGCACCAGCTGGGGACTTAGTTCAATCTGAATTGTTCGTGGGCCCCTCAGTATTCATTTGAAATTCCATAAACGAAATATGCTACCCTATTGAATTCAATGTTCTGGACTCAACGAAGATATCAGTTTTCAAAAACACATCGTTTCATAAAGTTGACACCTGAAATCCAAAATCATAATTTTTCAGACCGAGGGTTGAAATAAGATTTAAAAGCCATAAAATCACACCAACCATGTTACCACCCTAAAATCGACATTTTGGATCTATTGGCAAAGTCTATTTTCCATTCGTCTCACAGATTAAAAGATTTCAACTAAAGTCAATTGTAAGGCTTTCGTAGCCACCAAAAATCACAATATCACATAAATGACACCAAAATACATCGAGAACCATGCTAATCAACCCCACACCCTAGAAATACCATAATGCAACTACGGGGTGGGGTAAAATAGTCAAAATGCATATTTCAAATATCTTATCAAAATTCAGGTCACTACATTATCCACCACTAAAAATCTAATTCATCCTCGCACTAAAGGCAAGAGAAAAACCTAAACACACAAAGATTTGGGGTTAAGAACTACGCATATCGGTGGGTGAAGTAGGTTTAGCCCAATCACGAAATGCTGCAACCTTGGCTAGATCAACCATAATATCCTATTTAGTCACTACATAACCCAAGAAACAAACAAACTCTAACCAAAACTCACACTTGGAGAACTTAGCATACAACTTCTCATCCCTTAATCTTAGAAGCACAATCCGAAAATGCTCCTCATGATTAGCCTATCTCTTGGAATAAACCAAGATATCATCTATAAATATAATAACAAAGGAGTTGAGATATGGTTGAAACATTCGGTTCATCAGCTCCATGAAAGCATCTGGGGAATTGGTCAACTAATCCATACCCAAAATAACATCAAAGTCAACCATATTTAATACAAGCAAATCTACCCAAGTATCTTGCCCCAAAAAAAGTCACAACATAAGATCGGTACACCCGATCCACCACTAAAGGATTTCTTATAAGGGTAGATACATGAATAAACATGGAAAAAGGCTCACTAATAGAATCAAAACCCAAAGAAAAATATGTAGACACATATGAGAAATTTGATCTCGAATCAAATAACAAAAATACAGATCTAAAATAAACGAGGATGATACTTGGGATAATAGTGTCAAAAGCCTCTACCTCTAGTCTGGAAGGGATGGAGTAGTACTATCCATAACCACCAACTGGCTTAGTAGCACCACAACCAATACCACAGTCTCCACAACTTTTGTCTCTCGCACTTCTAATAAAACCCCTGCCTCTCACAGCTGAAATAAGAGTAGCTATGAAAACACGATAGGGACAATCCTTAGCCACATACCCAGCCTCATCACATACACGGCAAACTCTAAACTTTCTTTGACAGTGCACCCTCTTATCCTCTTTGAGATGCTCGAGGAGTAGATCCATGCATCATCACCTGATGCCTATAGTCTGAAAAGATTACAAAAACACTACCATCTACATTGTGGATCTTAAAGAGCTGAAGACATAGCAAGCCCAGCTGGCAGGGACTTACCTGAGGAGGTAACATAAATGAAGAATAAACTCTCGATATCAAAACACCATACTTAAAAGTCGATGCTAAAGTATGAATAGTACTCAGGATCAGAACAGTACCCAAAATAGAAGTAGGTAAAATCAGAGGAACCATACTCGTGACTGGAGGGATACCATAAATAGACTTCATCACAGGTAGAGATACAATACTCATAGTTGGGGGAACATCAAAGAACTAAAAGGAGCACCCTCAAAATAGGTCGACATTCAAACCAACAATCCCTTCACGGTTGAGATGGAAGAACTCGATGGAACTGAGATAGGACCCATACCTCCAACATGCTTAACAAGAGGCTTAGGGGAGAGTCCCATAGCACTATTCCTGGTCAGGATAGATCTGTATGACCATTCGCTCCCTCGAGCCCATCTATGACTCGAGGCTCGCCTTTTTTATGAAGGCTCTGCATCTCTAACCTCATGAGATCTAGTCAACACCATCTACACAAAAGAGTAAAGAATAACTCAAAACACAAGGTATGAAAGAACTTCGCATGATAAGGAATAAAATGAGGGAAGTTTTGTAAAGACATCCTTAGCCTCTCAAAGATAGATACAAACGTCAATGTACCGATCCGCAAGACTCTATTAGACATCTAGTTATTACATTGTTAAGACCAATGAACCTAGCACTAATACCGATTTGTCATGACCCAAATTCCAAGGGTCATGATGGTACTTGCCGAAAAGAACCTTGACAAGTAAGCTTATCACACAAACCAATAAAAAGGGCGAAAAAGGAATAATCTCAAGAAAAGGCTTTTAGAATGAAGTCAAACCATACAAATATAATATAAAGATATTATACCAAAATTCCTGAAATCTTATGTCAATACTATAAGAACTAGTCAATACATCAGAAATCCAACAGGGATAATATGTCTTTGATTACTAGTAAAGACATAATTTAATGCAGAAAGATAGAAGTGGACTTTAGACACATGAATGTGTAACCGTTATCTTGAGTAACTCCGAAGGCACCCAAAATCAAGCCATATGAGACACACCCGCACCGTAATCTACACTGAAAAGGCATAGTAAGGATGAGTACATCCACTTGTACTTAGTATATATCATACTCCGATCGAGCAAACTAGGCATACTAAATACGCACTAAGGGAACATCACCTGCTATCAGAAAATGTCCCACAATAATAATCCATACTGCTTGCACTAACAGTTCTACAATATCAATATATAATACAAAAAACATAAAAAAAGAATAAAAGTATACATTTATACCACATATAAGCAAGGAAGAGGAGAACAACATACATGAGAGCATCAAGTACAAGTAAGGAAAAATAAAACAACGAATAGAAAACAAGTCAAAATAGAATATATAGTCACATCACAAGCATAAAAAATAAATATAATAAGAGTGATGATTATGATGATGATGATAATGATGATGCATGAGGTCATCGCACAACCTTTGAGACCTTCACATAGTCTCCATGATGATGACATAATACACCAGTTCATCGTAAAACCTCCTTAACCATCACATAGTCTCCATGACAATGATGTAATACACGAGGTTGTTGCATAACCTCTGAGATAGTCACATTTTCTCTATGATAATGATGTAATACACAAGGTCGTCGTACAACCTTCAAGACCTTCATGTAGTCTCCATGTTCCCAATGTTTCTAAAATTTCTAGTATTCCTAGTATTTCATGAGCACATATATAATATAAGATATAAATTAAGTACAACATACAAGAACAGGTATATATAAAGCATCCAACAAACAAATAAGGTGTACAATAAATAAATAAAGCATGCAACAAACAAGTGAAATGATGTGTGCGATGCAATGAAGATGATGATGCAATGTTTACAACCAAACGACCATGATAAATAACCAATCAATATACCATATATGAGCCAATAATACACATAATATTTCCAACCCTTCATGAATCTCATCATAAACCATATGCCAAATGAGTAAAACACATCAAAATATTCCATTGACACCACATTAGGCTTTCATCCAATAAAATACAATTGTTCAAATGTTTATAGGCTATCAACATTGCCTAGGACTTCTCACACATAGAATATTAGGATTTCATCCAATAAAATTCAATTGTTCAAATGTTTATAGGCTATCAACATTACCTAGGACTTATCACACATAGCACATAATATAAAAAATTCACCAAATACATCATATATAAGCTCCCACATGGTCACAACACAATAATATAGCCATTTCTCAGGATTAGTTCCTACACCCTTAACATGAATTTTGTATCAACATTAACTACCCAGCCCAGTCTACAAGAAGTTAAGCCATAACTTACCTCGAAGGCTAAAAACCAGTATGCAAACCTTCAATATGCAACCTTACTCTTCACGAACGACCATAAAATAAATCAAAATATCAAAATATATAATCTACACATCAGAAGAAAAACCAATGACACCCATTTACCTATATTCAAGTCGGGGTCAAAACGGACCCCGAAAATAGGTTATTAAAAAAGAAGTAAAAATTCATAATTTTGTTTCCAAAATATGTTCTTTATATTTTTAGGAGTCTATGGCTGAAAACCAAGGAAAAATGAGTTAAAAATGAGGTTCAAATCAAAGAAAAATTATTTTCAAGCTTTACCCGGTAGAACTCCTTGAAATTCATTTTAAAATCAAGAATCGAAGTTGTTTTGATGATGAAATTGAGGAAAAACTAATAATTATAGGATTAGAAACTCATTCAAGTGAAAAAAAGATTGAAATTGGAGTTTAAATTGGAGAAATGTCATTTTTAGGCCTTACGGGTCAAAATCTCCAAATTCCATACTTTTATCCATGTTTAAAACAAGAATTTAATGTTACAGATTGAAGAAATTAATTGAAAGAAGTATAATGGAGCTTACCCAAGCTTAGAAATGGTGAAGGTTGCTCAAAACCACAAAAACCTAAGCTCCAAGTCTCAAAAATAGTATAAAATATCAAAACTAGGTATATATATAGAGGTATCATGATCGCGGACCTCGGGTCGTGAACGTGGTACCTTGACTAGTAGGGGTTTCACTATCATGGACCAGGGTTGTGAATGCAACACTTACCCTACTGCCCTATTGCGATCGCGACAATAGATTCACGATTGAAATGCACCAACTAGGGACTTGGTTCAATATGATTCTCTGCGGTTCCCTCAGAGTTCATCTAAAATCCTATGAGCACAAACAAAATATGCTACCCTGTGAAATTTGATGCTCCAGTCTCAATGAACACATTAGATTTTCAAAAAAAATCATTTTCACAAAGTTAACCCCTGAAACCAAAAATCACAACTTTCTAAACTGAGGGTTGAAATGATATTTAAAAGCTATAAAACCACACCAACCATGTTACCACCCTAAAATAGACATTCTAGATCTTCTGGCGTAGTTTGTTTTGCCATCCATCTCATAGATTGAAAGATTTTAATAGAACTTAATTATAAGGCTCTCAAAGCCACCAAAAACCATAATATTGTATAAATGGCATTAAAATACAATGGAAACCATGTCAATGAATCCCATAACCTAGAAATACCTCAATACAACTACAGGGATTGGTAAAATAGCCAGATCATACAAACATCAATATTTTATATATTTTATCAATATTCATGTAATTACACAACCTCTACCTGAGATTCAACTCCTTCTGGGTGAACACATATTGTAAACTTTTGTGATCAGTAAAGATGTCAACATGCACCCTATAAAGATAAAAAAATGCCATATTTTAAGTGCATAAAACACAACCGCCAACTCTAAATCATGGGTGGGAATAGTTTTTATCATGGACTTTCAATTTCTTGGCTGCATAGGCCACCACCTTTCCATGCTGCATAAGCACACACCCAAGTCCTACCCAATACATAAGAAAATATACAACAAAACCCTCTGTACCCTCAAGAAGGGTCAAAATAGGGACTGTAGTCAACTTGTCTTTCAATCTTTCAAAACTATTCTCACGAGCCTCAGACCATAAAAACTTTACCTTCTTCTATGTCAACCTAGTAAATGGAGAAGGTATGGATGAAAAAATCTCTACAAACCTCTTATAATATATGCCAAACCTAAGAATCTTCGAATATCGATTGGAGTCATGGGTCTGGTCCATTTTCTTACTGCCTCAGTATTTTGGGGATAAATCTTAATTCCTTCATTAGAAATAATATTCCTTAAAAAAGCTATTGCACTAATCCAGAACACACACTTAGAAATTTGGCATAAAACTCATGGTTTTTAAGAGTCTGAAGGACTATTTGACCTTTCTCACTCTTAGAGTAAACCAAATATCATCCATAAAAACTATGACAAATAGATCCAGAAACTACCGGAACACCCTATTCATGAGGTCCTTAACCATTGCAAGAGCATTAGTCAGTCTAAAAGACATGACCAATAATTCATGATGACCATATCGTGTTCAAAAAGAAATTTTAGGAATGTTCTCCTCCCTATAAGTATAGTGTTAGCTTCTTATTTATGCTTTCATAGTTACAAATGCCTTGTTAAATATCAAAGGTTCCTTATAAGAAAAGTTAGACCATATCAGGTTTGAATTAATTCCAGGAAAAGGGTACTTATTCTTGATTGTGACTTTAGTCAGTTGACGATAATCTGGAAGCTATATTTCTTACACACAAAGAGTACGGGAGCACCCAAGGGGGAGACACTAGGATAAATGAATACTTTATTAAGAAGATCTTTTAGTTGTTCTTTCAATTTTTTCAATTCTATAGGATCCATTAAATACGACAAAATAGATATAGGTTAAGTGTCTGGCAGTAGGTCAATATTAAAGTCTATCTCCCTATTTGGAGGTATCCCATGGAGGTCATCAGGAAAGACTTTTGGGAATTCATTAACTATTAGAACCGACTGGAGAAAATAACTTTTAGTGCTAGAATCTTAGATTTGAACAAGATGATACAAATAACCCTTAGATATGAGATTGCGAGCTCTAAGATAAAATATGAACTTCCCTCTAGGTGTAAGGGAATTCCCCTCCCATTCTAAAACTGGCTCATTAAGGAAGCAGAAAGTGACCTTTCTGTCTCTATAATATAGTATATCATAGCACAAGTAAATCCAATCCAACCCTAGAATAGTGTCAAAGTCCACCATATAAAGTTATACAAGGTCTACCATAGTATCTGATGCAAGATAGATACCACACAATTTCTATGAACTCTTCTAGCAATAATAAAGTTACCAACCGGGGTGGAGACAAAGAAAGGTTCAAAAATATTCTTGAGATCAAAACTAAAACTGACTACCAGATAAGGATTCACATAATACAGGGTAGACCTTAGATCAAGCAACATATAAATATAACAAGAGAAGATCTGTAACATACCCGTGACAATATTTAGTGAAGCCTCTAAGTTTTGGCGTGTAGGTAGGGAATTTAAGATGTTACGACCACCCTCGATAGTAGAAGAAGTACCCTTAGAAGGAGGATATGTTAAAGTAGTTTGGGACATAGTGCCCCCCAAAATTTCCTTTAGCTGAGGGACAATCTCTCTTGAGTAGCTTGGCTGGCCACAAGTAAAGTACACGTTACTCCCAAGATAGCATTTTCCTATGTGATTATTTATACATGTGTTATAATGAGGGTAGGACCTAAAAGGCTAAGTCATACTCCCCTGAGATTGAGTTCCCTGAATTCGTGGCCCTCTACTTAGATGAAACCTCTGCTCACCAGAAGGTCTGGGTGCAGGCGCGTTAACTAATGAATGAACATAGCACCAAAATTCCTTTTCGGATCATTTCTTACCCTATTTGTCACCTTGTTGCTGGATGGCATCCTGATATGTGGATCTAGCTCTCTTAATCTGCCTCTTCTCTAATTCTATTTGCCTCTTCTTTATCTTTTCTTCTTCTCTTCCACTTATTAAATATACACCACCAACTGAGAGATATCTATATTACTATTCAAAATTGCTTGTTTACATTCTAACACTAAATAATTAGAAAGACTTGAGGTAAACTTCCTCATACAATCCCTCATGTTGCACACTAATTCTAGAGTATAACGAGACAATTGGGTGAATTTCAATGCATATTCTTTGACGCTCATTTTCCCTGCTTCGGGTTAACAAATTCCTAAACCTTAGCTTCCCCTAATTCCTGGGGAAAAATGATCTAGAAAAGCCTCTAAAACTTTTCCCATACCGTTGGTTCAACATTCTTACTCCTTATCTCTCTCCACTCATTATGCCACTAGTAAGCCATATATTTCAGCTGATAAGTCATAAAATCTACCCCCTCAGTATCCCTAATATGCATGACCCTAAATATCTTCTCTATCTTATCTATAAATAATTGAGGATCCTTTTCAAACTTAATCCCATAAAGACGGGTGGGTTCAACTTCATAAACTAACCATCCCAAGTGATTTCAAAAGAACAAGTAACAGAACTCAAATCACCAAACTATCAAGATTGCAAAGCCATAAGCTGAGAAAATGTATGGATGGATTGGCGAGACTCAATATTTGAGACCTCTCTCTATGGAGACTAGGTATAATTGATATCGATCGAAGGAGATCGGGGAGGGATAGTTTGGATTGGTGAAACCCCTGAAAGAGCGGTGAATTTTTTAGTACAAGCTCTATACTGGGTCTACGTCCCATGGGTAGGGAGGACCTTGTCAGCATTTGTCCCTATGGGGCAGAGTGTCCATTTGAGGGGTTTGACCATTGGATCTTTATGGAGACATAATCTAAAATGTAGAATGTCAGGTGTTAGGATACATTCAGACTCTATAACATGAACTAGAACATAAAAAAAGGAAAACATTCCTAATTGCCTCGTAGCTTTTTCTTATAAGTGTGACTCGCTACACATTCATAAAAAGGATTCTACTTAGCATGACTTCGTAGACA
This sequence comes from Capsicum annuum, assembly GCF_002878395.1. Lineage (NCBI taxonomy): Eukaryota > Viridiplantae > Streptophyta > Magnoliopsida > Solanales > Solanaceae > Capsicum > Capsicum annuum. Next base: position 193,907,532 of record NC_061115.1, read on the forward strand.
CCTTGGAACCCCAAATAGTGCTATGATATCAAGCTTTTCAAGACCTAATATAGGGCCTGCCCATGATGGGTATACCAAATCATGAAGTCTTGAGAGACCTCTTTTCATACTATAAAATCATTATTCAAATTTAAATACATTATGTAATCAAAACATACATCCAAATCTAGTCTGCGAAGCCTCTACTGAATACTAGTCTATCTATATCAGGACTAGGCCCCTGGTTGGACCATGAATTGAAAGAAACTAATTTATTAATAAATACCTTTCGGAATAAGTAAAGCTCACTAAATCTGAGTTCTGGAAGAGATATACTGTTGTCCAGGTCTGCATGACTGTGCCTCAGAACCTATATTATAATACAATACAGCCACTCGAGGACGGTCAATACTTAGAATGTATTGGTATACAGAACTAGCCAAAAGCAAAATACCTTTCTTTGTACAACATCATAAAAGAATTAAGAAGACAATTTAATAAAAGCTTATGGAATCAATGTAATATAAATGATTTTCAAAACACATGAGCATAATTAAGATACAAGCTGGGGTCAATCTGATAAAACATAAACAACACTCTTTGTTTTACTTCTGGGATAGACGGCGTCCTGGTATCATCACCCAAGGGCTATATGGGTCTGCCATTAACTCAGCGGCAAAGCCTCCAATCCAATTTTTCTCTAAGGATAAGAGTTCTGCATGAAGGTATACAACAATTATCCCCATTTGGTATAGAATACCATAGTCATCCCTCCTTTGGGATAGCCTAACATAAAACCCATGTCAGCAAAACATGGTTTTGGGCTATAAGTTAATTAAATTGTGCCTTCTCTGTTCACTATATATCCCTCTTTAAGCCCAATTTTAGCCTCTTAAAATGATGTTTCATGCTTATAATATTCATTTCTTTCATGTTAAGGGCATTTTGTTATAGGTATCATTATACCTAGATTTGTAAGCCGTATCCTATCATGTCATGTTCATTGACCTTCTATTCAAAATTATGTTAATGACCACCAAAATATTTAAACACCACATGAGAGTTCTTATTTCAAATATCAAATGGAAACTTATGTAAAAACATTCCTTTTTCAAGACTTTACATATGGGGGCCATCTCTTGTATAAATCATATGAAATCCTTCGTTTATTTACAAAAGGGGATTTAGAACATAATACAAAACCCTCTCTTGGAATATTAAACCATGTCAATTCACCATTGATATAAGAGGATTTAACTCAAGCCTTTAATCATGCATTTGAACAACTCATAACATCTTAAAGCAAGTAATTTCATTATGAAAGAGGGAATATCATAAATCATACTCTTGAGTTAATTATTAAAAATCATATATATGCTTATACATAAATGTACTTTGAAGTCCATAAATAAAATATAATTTAGCCTATGATTATTAGGATAGTTCTACATTCCTTGAAGTGGAGAGAATGCAGTGAAAATTTACCCTTGAAGTTTAGAATTCTCAAACCCTAGATAGTTTTCTCCTCTCTAGATATTAGAATGATGATTAGGGGATTAATGAGGTATAAAAATGTTTTTAGGGCCTTAAAATCATACATAAGGGATTGGGAATGACTTAAGGATGTGAAAAGACCCTTATGCCTTTAAAATATAATAAAAATAGAGGGATATTGGTGAAAGGAAGGGGTTCATAGCGTAACCTATATTGAGAATAGGAGGTTTGTGATGCAAACCCTTGCACAATCTTGGGGCTTTGCGGTGCAAACCCTACCGGAATGGCCAGGCAACGGCTTATTGCGGTGTCCTTCACAGTACGGGTTGTCATGAGGTCCTCTTTTTGCGACACACATATATTTTTGACTTCTAAAAACATACCCAACCTATTTAATTCATCCTAAAGTGATTTATATTCAATAATGGAGTCTTAAATGCTCATTTCATGCACTTTATAAGCATCAAAAAGGTCGGAGTGTACATTATCTTTCTTGAATAAGTTGAAATTCTTGTCTAGTATTGATAATCTTCTGATATATGCCTTTAAATTCTTTTATGTTGAGCCTTTTAAGTGATAGTTACAATTTCTGTTTCTTTCTTCACGTGTTTCTCATGTAATTAGTTAACTAATTATGCTTCCATACTCACTTTACTAACTCCACAAACTGGCCAAGTTAAGTCCATACATTAAAGAACTTAAAGGGAACCTTAGCGTTCACGTGCATATCTTTTATAGCCAAAATCATAGGTGAATGATACGAAATGTTTGGAAGGTAATATTCAGTACATGCATGTCCCTAACTAAGCATCTATTCTTGATTTCCCAATGCTCTATCAATTCTACTACAAACTCTATTAACTCTATGTTGTTGATTAGTCCAAGTATAGTAACCGCCTCTCTAATCCATCTCTGAGATGCTAATCATGCATACATTTTGCAAAATCTTTTGGTCTCATTATAGGATATAGGGTTACCTGGACTTCTATCTTGAGGATAAAGTATTGCATTAAAATCCTCAAACAGTAGCAATGGATTAGTAACCCTTTAGGCGGTCGATTGTAAAGTGTTCGATAATGCTCTTATTTGATCCACAATATTAAGCCCATATATAACTGTCAGTAAATAATTTAATTTCCGTATCCGCTATCCACCTTGCAATATACAATTTGTGCATCAACCTGGAGTAAGTGTACTGTATAGAAAGACACGTCCCATGTAAGCCAAATTCATCCATTATTGTAACTTGCTAGTTTGTATGTAGTACCTAATTAGCAGTGATTTTGCCATGTATTATCTTACAATTATTCTCCTTCACTCTTGTTTCAATAATGCCTCCCAATTTTAAATTATTGTTAATGATATAGTACCTAAGCTCTTTCTATTTATAGCTCTTACTTACACCTCTTATATTCTAAAATAAACAATGCATTCGAATTCCATATGTCCCCTCATCTGTCTGGGGGCAAAGAAAAGTTATTAATTCTCTACTTACCTTACTCACTCTGTAGTTTAGGCTTCTGGATGCTTGACGATTTTGGAAAATTTGTATCTCTGAGTATTGGGCTTGTTTGTCCATAAGTACTACTACCTTTTGTTCCTTCTTCAGATGCAATCCTTGGTTAATTTGCTCCGTCTTGTTAAGAACTAGGTTTGTCAGTCACTGGTTTTTGAACTAGTTTTATCTCTAATATTTTAGTCTGATGTATCTATGGTAACACAATTCCTTTAAATCTCTATTCCTGGGTCACTTTTTTAGGAAGTCCCCTTACTGGTGATGCTATTACATTGCGCCAATGACCCACGATCTAGTACTTGACACAAAACTTTGGTTTCCAATCGTATTCCACCCATTGATTAGTTTTTTTTTTTAAAGGATCTTGCACCATAATTGCCTCAGGCAATTCTTTAGTAATATTTACCTCAATAAGCATCCTTGCAAAGGATATTCGAGTTTGCTTTGTAGTGCATTCATTTGAATAGACTGGGACTTCGATTGCACCCGCAACTCTTCTTAAAGAATCTGAACTCCAACAACTCTTCTTTATTTTTTTTGTTTTTTTCATTTTTTGTTATTAGTTTTTTCCATTTTTTTGCACTTTCCTTTTTTTTATTTTTTTATTTTTTGCTTTTATTTCATTTATTCTTTTTTGTCATTTTTATGTTTTCTGTATTTTTTTCCTCTCATTTTTTGATTGTGTAATATTTTATATTTTATATTTATTTTTATCATACTATATATTTCAAGTAAATTTATTAGTTATATTTTAATAGTTTAGACGTTAATATGTTTAATTTATCATTTGAATTTTTATACAAACAAGAATATGAATTCATTGTATTTTCTTGAGTCTAAAATATACAAATATGCAAGTATCATTCAATAGAAATGTGTTGTTAGTATTTGTATATGTCAAATTTACCATTTGTATTTGTATAAAACAAGTATCATTATGCGTATGGTTCGAGTTGTATAAACATGAATCATTTGATACAAATGTAACATTTGTATTTGCATAATTTAGCACTTGTATTTGTAAAATTATAATTGTTCTGTTCAATTTGTATCAATAAAATACAATTCATATCAATTAATATAAATACAAATGTTCATAGGAAGAAAAATATCAATTAGTTTTTAATTATTTAAAAATGTAAATTATGCAGTCAAATATAAATTCACATAAAAAAATGAAATAAATGAAATTATAAATACAAATAAATATGCGGTCAGTTTACAAATACAAATGCAAACTGGTGCTTTAAAGATACAAGTGCATCGATGAAAATAGAATACTAATACAAAAAAATGAAACCACAAAACAACAAATACAATATGAAGTCAACTCTAAAATACTAATACAAACAATTTTTCAGAATACAAGTGTGAATTGTATTAAATATAAATGATGGTGCAGACTATAAATATAAATACAAGTGTGAAATATAAAATATAAATAAAAGTGTGAACTATAAAATACAAATACAATTATATCAATGAATATAATAATATAAATGAATATAAACACAATGTGAACTATAAAATATAAATACAATTGAACCAACAAATATAAAAATATAAATGACGATGCACATACAAATACAATAGGCAATTGTAATATTTTTGTTTTCATTCATGGCTTGTTCTCGAAGTAGCCATATTTTTTGAAAGTACAAAATATAAAATAGAACAAAAAAATAAGAAATAAAGAAATGCAAAAAAAGAAAGGAAGGAAAAACGAATAAAGAAAAATAGAAGCTAGAGATAGAAGAGAAGGAAAAAAAAGCGAAAAGAAAGAAACAAAAAAATAAAAATAAAAAAAGGGGGGGGGGGCAGAAAATGAAAAAGAAGAAGGAAAAAAAGAGATATAGAATTTAGAGATAGAAAAGAGAAAAAAATGAGAAGAAAAAAAAAAGAAAAAAAATAAAAAGGAAAAAAAGGAAAAAGAAAAAAAAAAAGAAAAAGGCTGGTTCATGTAATTACTTATTGTATTTATATTTTGTTTTGAGTACAATCAATTGTGTAGAGTTGATACACTGACTACAAATTGTAATTTTAAAAGTTAGGCTATGGACTCCTCCAATTTACTAAAAACTAGGCTATTTCTGAAACTTTCTTTTTTTTCTTTTATATAAATTTTTAGTACCTAGTAGGACTATTTTTTTTTATATTATAACTACAAGTGTTGCACACGTGTATTGTACGTGTGTCCCATGCAAATACATATAAATCAAGTTAAAATTGCATTTTAATAAGTATTGAACTTTTAAGGAAAATTACAAGGGGAAAATGATGGACAATCAGTCTAGTTTAATGACTCTGTTGTTAGATTACTAATCATTAGATGTTCTTTTTATTTACGAAACTTGAAAAATCAATTTAATTGGTTTGGTAGTCAAAATGTTTAATGAGTCACATTTTTAATGCTTGCATGTAATTAGTAATATGTTGCCCAATACTTTTTTATAGGCGATATTCTTGGTGTATGTTTCATTTTGACTATACAACATCAAAAAGATATTTATCGGCACTTAGTTAATATGTTAATAGCTTAATTTTTCAAATTGAATCCAATGATAATTAACTAATGCTAGTAAAAGCTTTAACACTTTTTGTTAAAGTGCATATTTTGTACTGTTAAAAGTCTGTTACTTCAAGGTGTCACAGAATTAAACACTGGTATAAAGAGATGCATTTTAAATGTTAAAAAGTACTAGCATTCAATTAAAATTTGATAGGAAACCATTAGATCTCATTCACCTATTAATGTTTTAACAAAACTTATGTATAGTTTCATAGAGGGGGAAAAGACACCAGGCAGCCTACCTCAAAAGAAATGGTCCATGTTTGAGCCAACTGACATTTAATAGCCAGTCGACCATAGTAATTCCTAAAAGGGAAAATATCTGTAAAACTCTTAAAAATTATGATCATTTAACTTTTGATCCTCCCGTGTTTGTAATATCAATCTTTGACTTGATTTGTTTTTAGGGGTGTTAAAAAGGTGCTTGGGAGAAAGTTTTGGATTTTTTGGAAGGGGTTCGGGGTCATTTTGAGGCCCCGAGGCATTTAGGGTCCGCAATATCACCAAGCCACAAAGGTTAGCCTCCACTATATCAATGTGTCACGGAGGATAGCCTCCACGATAAGGCCGTGCCATGCTAAGGTATAAATTTTATCCAATTATTTTATTCTACTTAGGGTGAGGGTATTTTGGCCTTTTCACCCTTTCCACGACTTATAAACATAAAAGTGACCCTTTTCCTTCAGTTTTAAAAGATCAAACTCTAATTTATTCATCTTTAACTCAAAACCCAAGAACATTCAAGGGTTTCATTGAGAATTCATCATCTGAGCTCCAAACTTCAAATTAACTTCAATTTTTTGTGTGTTGCAGGGATGTTATTCTTTCCTAAATTTTACTTTTATATTATGGCATGAACTAAATGAATTTTTATGTGATTTAATAGTGGGTTTTGAAATTTGGTTGAGGAATTTTAGTTGTTACTGATTGAATTACTTGTTTCATATTTTAATTGATTATTCATGCTTTAAATTGATGTTTCGTACATTATTTAAATAGTTAGAATAGGGGACATGGGTTTTCCCAAATTGAAAGAATTTCGACTTGAAATTACATGAACCTCAACCCATATTGTGAATTTGATTTTAATTATGGAAAATTACATGGTTTAACTTGCTTTTGAACTCAATGCATTGCATTAATTAGTGAATAGATATAAAAATGGATTTGGATGGCCTTGGTGGCCATAGTTTGGATTTTAATAGAATTTGGGAGGCCAATTTGGTTGTGTGAATTGGTTTGGCATATTTAATTTAGCTTGCAAGCATATTGGTATAATGATATCAAGGTATAAATGCCTTAATGAATGACTCCTGGGTTAATGGTTGAAAATATGTGCAATTTTTTTTTAATTTGGCCTTAAAAGGGGGATTGTATAGCTCTACATGAAGGTGTAAGCCTAGAGGGGGAACATTGAAAACCACGTTTGTCGGTGTAGGAGTCTATATGGATGCGTGCATGGTTCATACTATATATATATTTTCTAGAATGGTTGGAGCCTTGGTGGCTTTGGAACTTTCTTAAATTTCCTCAATTCATGCATCTACACTCACTCGAGCCATTTTAGCAGGGGATGTTAAACCCATAAAGCCCATGGGAGCCCATAGGATAGATAGAGTTACATAGTCTAGGTTAATGGTTTTAAGCTCTTATGTTCATAACCCTTTACCCTATACCGATATCCTGTATATATGCATGTGTGCAAGTGGTTTTTGACTAATTTTGTTCATGGTATTATTTTATCACTTTTCTGAGTTACATACTAGTACTTATCCCACTGATCGTCCTAGGACGCTATATCATTTCATGATGTACTGAAGACACTTTTATTACTCCTATATAGCATTAGGTGGATTAGAATGTTTATCAAGTAACTGTAAAGTGGTGATCCTCCATCCTTTGGAAGCCTACTTATGAATTCTTTTTAGTCATAGTCTTGGGTATGTCTCGACTTATTTGGTATTCTGGTTTTATAGGCTATTGTGGACAAGTGTGGGTTTGCTATTGTTTGGACTCTTTGTTTTCTTTAAGTTAGTTGTTCATCTTCTTATTTCTATTGATTGGATTCCACTTTATGTTTATTTTTATGCTCATGAAGCTAGGCGATGGAGATAGTCTTTGACCTATGGTGGTCTTGAGATACTCATCACGGCCAGACCCTGATTTGAGTTGTGACAAGATTAGTATTAGAATTCACAATTTAGAGTCATTGGGTATCCACAATATCGTATAGAGTAGAGTACTTTTTATGGGTGTGTAGCGTGCCATACTTATAAGGAGGAGGCTACAAAGCATTTAGGAATATTTTCCTTTCTTGTGTTCTATTTTAGGCTATAGAGTCTAGTGCTACGAAACTTCTCTAACTCTTGGCTTTCTCGCATTTCAGATTATGCCTCCCAAAAGATTTGATGTTCGTAGAAACTCTGTCGGGAACTCTGTCCCACCTGAGGAGAATGTGGAGGGAACTCGTCCTGTGTATGGAGTGCATACCCGATCTAGGGTCCCTTCTCCTGATGGTGCTGCTCCACATAGAGTTCCACCTATTCCTACTAGTACTCCTTGGTCTTTCCATACTGGTGACACTTATGCTTAGTCGTCTCAGGGAGATATCACTAATATGGAGTTCCGTCAGTTTATTCATATGCTTACTTAGTTGGTGACATCAAACTCTCATCAATCTAACTATGTTGGTTCTGTTGATTATTCATCTGAGTCACTTGGTTTGACCAGTTTATGAGGATAAATCGTCCAATATTTATAGGCTCTAAGGTTAAGGAGGATTCGTATAGGTTCTGTAATACTCCAGATTTTGGCATCTAAAGATTTCTTAACTTTTGTCATCACTGCCTATGCAATGACTCGTATGATGAGTCGTTATCACTCATCACAAGTCATATAGTGACAATGATAGCTTGACTAGTGAAATTTCCTAGTGTTTCTATCCTTATCACGACTAAGACCCTATGAGTAATAAGGTGTGGTTACAAATCGTGGTATGGAAAAAGTGATCATAATAGTAAGGATGTCGTGAATCACTACCCAGACTACGAGTCTAGGAAATAACTCGTGGCTAGTCATTACGAGATGTTACCTGACCCGTAGCGACTGGAGCTAATTTTTTAACCATTTTCATGAAGGGTAGTAGGGACTTTTCCTTCCACCATAGTATTTTCCATGACTTAAAACCCTTCTTTTGGCTGTATTTTCATCATTTAACATAGCATAAACACTACTCCCCCTCTAAAATTCCCTAATCAAGAAAAAGGCTAGGGTTTCTTAGGATCAAGCACCTACGTTCAAATTTGATTTCTTCTTCAAATTCTTGGTATTTTCAGGCATGTATCTCTTCCCTAACTTGGTTTATCTTAAAGGCATTTGTTTTACCATTCTTTATGTGATTTTAAATTATGGGTTTTGAATGATGGGTAGAAGTTTTTGTATGATTACTACTTGGTTGGTTTTACCATGGTTTTGGAATTATTATTTATCCTTTATCTCATGGTATTTGAGCTAAAATTATGCATGGGTATGGTGGATGGGAAGAGGGTCGTGGCATTCACCTAAAATTATGGTTTTTGATTTGGAATTTGTGTTAACCTCTGCCCACATGCATAATTGTTTTTGGAATATGGATAATTGCATGGTTTTGCTTAGTTTTCTAAACTATTGCATCATATTAATGGCTAAACAGATTTAAATGGTTTTAAAAGGCCTTGGTGTCCATGGATTGGCTTTTAAATCTGAACTTTGGAGTCTATTTGGTTAATTGGTTTGGAATGGTATAATGAAATTGACTTGCAAGTTCAATTGATATGAAGACACCATTCGGTAAATGCCTTAATGGATGAATCCTTGGTTTAATAAATGGGTTATGTGCAAATATTTTAATTTGGGCTTAAAGAGGGTTTTATAGCTCGCATGAAAGGTGGTGGCCCTAGAGGTACTGGTACTGAAAACCATATTTGCCAACATGGAGGTCATATATATATATATATATATATATATATATATATATTTAAGTGACTAGGTTCATGGATTCCCCGGACCTTTCTCAAATTTTTCCTAGTTTGGTGGCTAACACACGCTTGGACTCTTTCAGTAGGAAAAGCTGAACCCATATAACCCGTGGATGCCCTTAGGATGGTTAGAGCTACTCAGTCCAGGTTAATGATTTTTAAATCTCATGCTAAAATTTATTCCCTATCCCGACATGTTATATTTATGTATATAAATGTGTGCATATGATTTTTGTAATGATTTACACTTGGCATTATTTTATCCCTTCCATGAGTTACATGCTAGTGGTCAACCCGTCAACTGTCCTAGGAAGCGATATTGTTACATAATGTAGGGTCCACAAACAACTCGTTTACCCTTGTGTAGCAATATGTGGATTAACACGACTGTTAAGTTGTGTTGAAGAGGTGAACCTCCATCTTTGGAAAGTCTGGACATTTCACTACTTTCTTTATAATTTTTCAAATCCCATCAGTTTCTTTTTTTATATTCTAGATTTCCTTATTGGCCATGGTGGGGGGTATGTCCTGACCTAAATTGGTATTCTGGTTATAGAGGCTCTTATGGACAAACGTATGGGAATAGTTATTATTTTGTACTCCTAGTGCTTCTTTTAGTTATCTTATCTATCTTGCTTATATGTTTGCTATCTTCCGCTATTAGTCATATTAGATTTTGGCTGGCTAGGCTAATGGGGTGGTCTCTGGTCCTCAGTGGACTTGAGATACCCATCATAATTAGGCCTTGTTTTAGGTCTTTAAAAGCTTTGTATTAGAGCATAGGTTTAGATTCTTTGGGTGTCCACAAATCCATATCGAGTAGAGTCCCTTTTATGGGTGTATAGTGTGCCACACTTATAAGAGGGAGGCTACAAGGCATTTAGGAATATTTCCCTATCTTATTTCTATTTCAGGATATAGAGTCTAAGGTCATGGCATTTCTCTAACTCCTAGTTTGCTCACTTTTTAGATCATACCTCTAAGATCTGATGTTCATAGAAACTCTATTGGAACCTCTATCCTACCTAAGGGAAATGTGGAGGGGACTCGTCCTATTTATGAAGTGCAGGCCCAGTCTAGGGTCCCTGATCCTGATTGTGCTTCTCCACTTGGGGTTCCACCGGTCCCTACTAATCCTTCCCCAACTAGTGATACTCATGCTCAGTCACCTCAGAAGGATGTTTCTAATGCAATATTTCGTTGGTCCATTCATCTGCTTATTTAATTGGTAGCTTCTTAGTCTTATTTGTCTTGTCCTATTGGTTCTGTTGCTCCTTCATATGAGGTTACTTTGGTTGGTCAGTTTATGAGTTTGAATCCCCCAACCTTTATAGGCTTTAAGGTTGAGGAAGATGCACAGGGGTTCATTAATGAGATGGAGAATATTTTTTGAGTGATTCATGCTACTAATATAAAGGGTATGGAGTTTGCTAATTATCTGTTAAAAGATGTAGCTCCTTAGTGGTATGAGAAGTGGGAGAAGTTAAGGGGTGATAATGCTGAGCGGGTAATATGGGAGGAGTTTTTTTGGTATTTTTCTTGATTATTTCTTTCCTTGATAGTTTAGGCAAGCTCAAGATGAGGAATTTGTGAATCTGAAACAAGGTAGGATGAATGTGAAGGAATAATATACTTTAAAGTTCCATCAATTGTCTCATTATGTTCTAAAGTTAGTGTCTAGTGTGGGGGCTAGGATGAGAAAGTTTGCTTCTAGTTTATCTCGTGACTTGGTATTGGTATGTAAGGCTGTAATATTAAACAATGATATAGCTATCTCTAAGCTTATGGTTTATATACAATAAGTAGAGGATGAAAATAAGAAACTAGTATAGATAAGAAAAAAGCAAAATAAGACGTTTAGGCATTCAGAGCAAGGCACAAGTCAGCAAAATAGTGAAAGAGATAGTAGATAGTGGACTAAGAATAAGAATTGGGGGAGTCCTAATTCCTATTTTTCAGCTAGTACTCTATATCCTAAGCCTTGTGGTGATTGCTATTTTCAGGCTAGCAGTGGTCCTAAGGCACAGGGTGCCCAGCCTCAGGCTAGTGGAGCTCAGTTCACCCTACCTTATCCTTCTTATAGATTTTGTGGGAAGCTTCACCATGGTTATTATGATGAGGAGGGAAATTTTGTTTTCATTATGGTTAGATTAGACATATATAGAGGAACTGTCCTGCAGCTAAAGTAGCCACTAGGGCTAATAAGGTCTCGATCGCCACTTTTTTGGCTCCTGCACAAAAGGGTGCTACTTCTGGTACCGATACAGGCCAAAATTATCTCTATGCTTCTTCTACCCATTAAGAATCTGAGGTATCTCTTGATGTTGTCAATGGTATGTTATAACTCTTCTCTCATGATGTGTATTATTTGCTTGATCCGGGGTCTATCCTCTCTTATGTGACCCCTTATATGGCTGTATATTTTGGTTTTGGTCCTAAAAATATTTTCTATCTATTTTCTATGTATACTTTAAAGGGTGATTCTATTGTGGCTACAAATATGAAGCTATAAATATCAATAGGGGTTATGTAGTGTCTATTATTCATAAGGAGACCTTGGTGGATTTCGTAGAACTTGACATGGTAGATTTTGATGTGATATTAGGGATGGTGTGGATTTATTTGTGCTATGCTTCCTTGGATTGTAGTACCTGAAAAGTAAGTTCCAATTTCCTAACGAACTGGTAATCGAGTGTGAGGGAGGTTTCTTAGTACCTAAAGGGAGGTTCATTTCTTATCTAATAGGCTGGAAGTTGATTTCCAAAGGGTGTCTATATCATCTAGTTTGAGTTAAAGATTCTAGTTCTGAGGTTCATTCTTTGCTATATGTCCCTGTGGTTAATGAATTTCCTAAAGTGTTTTCTGATAATCTTCCTGGAATTCTTCCCGATAGGGAAATAGATTTTAGAATTGATCTTCTATCGAGTACTCATCCTATTTTTATTCCTCCTTATAGAATGGCTCTGACTGAATTAAAGAAACTAAAGGAGCAGTTAAAGGATCTTTTGAATAAGGGTTTCATCCTTCCTAGTGTTTCTTCATGAGGTGATCCTATTTTTTTCATGTGAAAGAAAGATGGGTCTTTTTGGATGTGTATAGGCTATCGTCAGTTAAATAAGGTGATAGTGAAGAAAAAGTATCCTCTCCCTAGGATTGATGATCTTTTTGACTAGCTTTAGGGTGCTAGATGCTTTTCTAAGATTGATCTCCATTTGCGCTATCATCAGTTGAAAATTAGGGAAGGTGATATTCAAAAGAATGCTTCCTGAACCTAGTATGTTCATTATAAGTTTTTGGTTATGCCATTTGGATTGAATAATGCTATAGTTGCTTTTATGGATCTTATGAATTGGGGTTTTAGGCAGTTTTTAGACTTGTTTGTTATTGAATTCATTGATGATATTTTGTTGTATTCTAAGAGTGATGAGGATAATGTCAATTACCTCCGAATTGTGTTGCAGTCTCTTAAAGATTAGAAGTTGTATGTTAAATTTTCTAAGTGTGAATATTAGATGAATGATGTGACTTTTCTTGGGCATGTTTTTTCTAATAAGGGGATCAAGATGAATCCACAAAAAGATGAGGCCGTTAGGAGGCGTCCTAGACCCATGACTCCAACCGACATTAGGAGCTTCTTGGGCTTTGCTGGGTATTACAGGAGGTTTGTGGAGAGTTTATTCTCTATTACTTCTTCACTAACGAAGTTGACTTAGAAAAAGGTAAAAATTTTATGGTCTGATGCTTGTGAAGGTAATTTTTAGAAGTTGAAGGATAAGTTCACTTTTGCGCCAGTTCTGACCCTTCTCGAGGGTACTGATGGATTTATGGTGTATTGTGATGCATCAGCATAGTAAGGTTGTGACTTATTCTTCAAGGTAACTTAAGGTTCATGAGAAAAGTTATCCAACTCACGATTTAGATTTGGCGGCTATTGCTTTTGATTAAATGATTTGGAGATATTATCTATATAGGTTGCACATGGATATCTGTTTAGATTATAAGAGTTTGTAGTATGTATTTTCCCAGAAGGAGTTGAATATTAGGTAGAGGCAATGACCCAAGTTGCTAAAAGACTATGATATGAGTCTTTACTACCATCCATCTAAAGATAATATGGTTACTGATGCTCTTAATAGGTTGTTCATGAGGAGATAGTCTCATATAGATGAGAAGAAGAGAGGATTGGTTGAGGATATTCACTGGCTGGCTAATTTGGGAGTTTATCTTTTTTATTTGGAGGATGGGAGAATGATTATTAAAGAAGTGGTTAAATTATCTCTTGGTGCTGAGGTGAAGAAGAAACAAGCTTCTAATCCTATTCTTATATAGATTAAGGATGATGTGGGACAACAAAAGGTTATGGCCTTTGAGATTGGTGGCTATGTTATCTTGAGGTATCAAGGTAGGTTCTGTGTTCCTGATGTTGATAGGCTATAGGAAAGGATTTTGACTGCAGCTCATGAGTCTAGATATACAGTTTATCAAGTTTGACCAAGTTGTATCATAATTTAAATGAGATTTATTGGTGGAACAATATGAAAAGAGATGTGGTAAATTTCATGGCTAAGTATATGGTTTTAAAGCAAGTGAAGGTATAACACTTGAGGCTTGGTGGCATATCTTTAGAGATAGAGTTGTCCATGTGAAAGTGGGAGATGATTAATATGGATTTCATTATAGGTCTTTCATGGTCTCGCAATTAGTATGATTCAATGTGGGTCATTGTAGATAGGATGGCTAAGTTTGATCATTTCTTGCTTATGAGGATTACCTACTCTTGAAAGGATTATGCTAAGTTATTTATTAAGGAGATATTTAGATTACAAGGAGTGTCGGTGTCCATTATTTCAGATAGAGGTACATAATTTTTTCTCACATTTGGCGTTCATTATAGAGAGGTTTGGGGACTAAGGTGAACCTTAGCACCACTTTTCAGCCTCAGATAGATGGACCAGCAGAAGAAACTATTCAAAGTTTGGAGGATATGCTAAAGGCCTATCTGATTGACTTTAAGGGAAGTTGGGTTAATCACCTACCTCTTGTTGAGTTTGCTTATAACAATAGTTATCATTCTAGCATTAGAATTTGAGGTTCTTTATGTTAGGAGGTGTAGGTCTCCTATTAGGTGATTTGAGGTTGGTGAGGCTAGGTTATTTGGTCCTAACTTTGTTCACCAAACTATAGAGAAGGCAAAGGTGATTAAAGAAAGGCTTAAGATTGTCCAAAGTCGCCAAAAATCTTATGCGGTTGTGAGGAAAAAGGAGTTGGAGTTTGATGTAGTTGATTGGGTGTTTTTGAAATTTTCTCCTATGAAGGGAGTGATGAAGTTGATGAAGGGGAAGCTCAGTCCCCATTATGTTGGTCCATACCATATTTTAAGGAGAGTTGGGATGGTTGCTTATGAGTTAGAGTTGCCTAAGAATTTGGGTTCTATTCATCCCATGTTTTATGTGTCAATATTGAAGAAGTTTGTGTGTAATCCTGCTTTGATCATCCTGGTGGAGGATGTTGACATCTCAGATTCCTTTTCTTATAAAGAAATCTCGATTGAGATTTTGGATAGTCAGGTTTGTAGGTTAGGAACTAAGGATGTAGCTTTGGTAAATGTCCTTTGGAGAAATCAAAGGGTAGAGGAAGCTACTTGGGAAGCGGAGGATGATATAAAGACTAAAAATCTATTTTATTCACTGTGCTAGATGAGATTATTTAAGGTATAGGTTCCCTTTTTGCTCTTATCTTTTTTTTAAAAAAAAAATTTTCATGGTTTTGTGGTTACTTTCTATCTTGTATTCGTGCTAGAAGGTGCCCTAACTCCTCATTTGAGGAAGAATAATCTAGGGGAGGAGTTAATGTAATACCCCAGGTTTTGGTCTATGAAAATTTCTTTACTTTTGTCATCACTACCCATGCAATGGCTCATGTAACAAGTGTTATCACTCATCATGAGTCGTATAGTTCCAATCATATTTTGACCAGTGAGGTTACCTTGTGTTTTTGTCCTTATCACAACTAAGACCCTACGAGTAGTAAGGTATGATCACAAGTTGTGGTAAGGAACTCGTAATCATAACAGTAAGGGTTCCCAGAGTCACTGCCCCGAGTACGACTCCAGGCAATGACTCATAGCCAGTCATTACGAGTCATCACCTAATACATAGCGACTAGGTGCTATTTTTTTGCCCATTTACATTAAGAGTTGTATGGTTTTTTCCATCAATTCAGTATTTCCCTGACTTAAAATTCATCCATTGGCCCAATTTTCATTTGTTAACATAACATAAACACTACACTTTCTCTCAAATTCCCCAATCAAGGGCAAGGCTAGGGTTTCTAAGGATCAAGCACCTAGGGTTCAAAATATCATTTCTTCTCCAAATTCTTTCTATTTTCAGGCATATATCTCTTTCCTAACTTGGTTTTTCATAAAGTCATGTGTTTAATCATTCTTTATGTGATTTTAAATTATGGGTTTTGAATGATAGGTTGAGGGTTTTGTATGATTACTACTTGATTGGTTTCCCTATGGTTTTGGAATTGTTATTCATGCTTTATCTCATGGTCTTTGAACTAAAATTGTGCATGGCAATGGTGGATGGGGAGGGGGTCATGGCATCCCCCAAAAAATATGGTTTTTGGTTTGGAATTAGTATTAACATCAACCCACTTGTATGATTGATTTTGGAATATGGATAATTATATTGTTTTGCTTACTTTTCTAAACTATTGCATTACATTAATGACTAGATGAATTTAAATGGTTTTGAAAGGCCTTAGTGGCCATAGATTGGTTTCTAAATTTTAACGTTGGAGTCTATTTGGCTAATTGGTTTATAATGGCATAATGGAATTAACTTGCAAGTTTAATTGGTATGATGATACCATTCAGTAAATGCCTTAATGGTTAAATGTTTGGTTTAATAGATGGGTTATGTACAAATGTTTTGATTTGGGCTTAAAGTGGTTTATGTAGCTCATCATGGAAGATGGAGGTACCGAGGGACAGTACTAGAAACCATATTTGTCGACATGGGAGTCTTGGTGACTGTGTGCATAGTTCAGACTTTATATATATATATATATATATATATATATATATATATATATATATATATATTAGAATGGCTAAGGTCGTGGATTCCCTAGCCCTTCTTTGGACTTTTTTGGTTTGTGCAGCATACATGCACTGGGACTCTTTCAGCAGGAAGAGCTGAGCCCATATAACCCATAGGTTTTCTTAGGACCGTTAGCGCTACACAGTACAAGTTAATGGTTCTTAAATCTCATGATAAACCTTATTCACTATCCCAACATCTTATATATATGTATATGAATATATGCATATGGGTTATGGATTGATTTGTACTTGGCATTATTTTATCCCTTCCCTGAGTTACATCCTAGCTCTCACCTCGCTAACCATCCTAGGATGCCATATTGTTTCATAATGTAGGGTCTTAAGACACCTTTTACCCTTGTACAATATTAGGCGGATTAGCACGTCTGTCGAGTTGCATTGATGTGGTGAGCCTCCATCTTCTGAAAGGTTTTACATTTCATTGGTTTCTTTTGATTTCAAAATCCCATCGGTTATTTTTTATGTTCTGGATTTCCTTTTTTGCCATTTTCGAGGGCATGTCTCGACCTAAATTGGTCTTCTAGTTTTAAGGCTCTTATGGACAAAAGTGTGTAGAAATGGTTATTGTTTTGGACTCCTAATGCCTCTTTTAGTTATCTTATCTATCTTTCTTATATGTTTGGTTATCTTCCATTGTTATTTATATTTGTTCTGGTTGGCTAGGCTAAGAAGCTGGTTGTTGTTCCTTGGTGGACTTGAGATACCCATCACTACTAGGAGCTTGTTTGGGTTATGAAAGGTTTATTAATAAGATGGAGAAAATCTTTAGGGTGATGCATGCTACTGATGTAGAAGGTGCGGAGTTCGCTGCTTATCAGTTAAAAGATGTAGCTTATCAGTGGTGTGAAGAGTAGGAATCTATGAGGGGCGTTGATGCAGAGCAAGCTGAGCAAGATAAATTTTTAGTGGCCTTTCTTAATCACATCTTTCCTCAGGAGTTGAGGAAAGCTAATGATGAGGACTTTGTTAATCTGAAGTAGGGTAAGATGAATGTGAAGGAGTATGCACTGAAATTTTAGTAGTTGTCTCGTTATGCTCCAAAGTTGATGTCTAATTTGAGATCCAAGATGAGGAAGTTTGCTTCAAGGTTGTCCCGTGACTTTTTATTAGAGTGTAAGGCTACAATGCTAAACAATGATATGGACCTCTCTAGACTTGTGGTTTATATACAGCAGGTAGAAGATCAAAGGAAGAAATATGCAGAGATTAGAGAGAGGCACAACAAGAAGTCTAGGTATTAAGAATAGGATGGGGCTCAACGGAATAGTGGGAGAGTGGTAGACAGTGGAACAAAAAGAAGAATTAGAAAAATTTGTATTGATTTGCTAGTGATCTCTATCCTAAGACTTTGGGCGATCGTCATTCTTAGGTTAGTAGTGGTCCTAAGGAACAGAATGCCTAATCTCAAGCTAGTGGAGCAAAGTCAGCCCCATAATATCCTCTTTGTCATTTTTGTGGGAAGCCTTATCATGGTTATTGTGAAGAGGGGAGGAATTAGTGTTATAATTGTGGTTAGCTTAGTCACATGAATTAGATTGTTCTTCAACCAAGGTTTCTACTAGAGTTTATAAAGTTCTGGTCGCCACATCTTCAGCACCTGCTCCAAAGGATATTGCTTCTAGTACTAACACTGGCCAGAATTATCTCTATGCACTTTCTACTCGCCAGAGAGTCATCTCCAGATGTAGTTACGGGTATATTTCAACTTTTTTCTCATGATGTTTATTATTTTCTTGATCTGGGTTTTATCCTATGTGACATTTATATGGCTATGCATTTGGTTTTGGTCCTAAAAATATTTTTGATCCCTTTTCTGTGTCTACTCAGGTCGATGATTGAAATATCCTGGGTTTTGACCCTTAGAAAATTTCATAAAACTCTATTCTCTGGACCTAATATGACTCAAGGGTATGAGCCATATGGTGGGGTACGAGTGGTATGGTCCTATCATATGCTGACTAGTGTTAGTTAGTGGGATGGTTTTGGTTATTGGATTGGGTATGACTTAGAAGTGTGAGTTGTAGAGATTGGTACAAGTCGCATCAAGGACTCGTATGGTGGGCAGTGTTTGATCCTCCTAGTATTTCATTTTGCTAGGGATACGGTTCATGGTTACGGATCATATGTTGTGGTTATGACTAGGTTAGATGAGTCGTATACTGGACATTATCTGATCCAACGGTGAGGCTTGGATACAAGTGGTGGGTACCAATCGTATTGGGAGGGTATGACTCCTATGGGTCAGTCGTATCTCTGTGATGGGATTTTAAGGGATTTAATTTGGACATTTACCTACTTACCCTAATTAGAACCCACAACTTTTAATACACTTTGGAGGTTATTTATCCTATTATTTTATTCCTTAACACTTATAACTATTCCAAAACACTTCATAATTCTCTTAAGAGCTTTTGGGGCAAGGGAGCGAGGGCTCCAACTAAAGGATTGCTTTGGGGCTTTTCTTGATGATTTCTTTCCATCATTTTATTGGTTTAAGGCATGATTTTCTTCCCTCATTGTAAATTTAACTAAAGGAATGGTTTATATGATTGATTTAATGGTTTTATTATTGCATGATTATGGTTTTCAACTATTATTTGGGGGTTTTGATATTAAATACTTGGTTATGGTTTATATGGTTTCAGTTATGCTTTTATATGTATTAATTATGGTCTTGGATAATTGGATTACATCGGAATGGTTTATTGGTAATTAGAATTGGTTTTGGTTATATTATGCCCCTAATGTGTTTAATAAAATACATATAAAGATATGTTCATTGTATTGACTTCTTTTAATGGAACTCTTGAATGTTTTAAACTTGGTAAAGAAATTACGTATGGTTTAAATGGTTTGGAAAGGCTAAAGGATAAATGGATATGCTTGTGGGTAACATGGAAGTCTCCCAAGTGGTTTAAGGTATATGGAAAGGAACTTGAAAGTCCTCCTAAATCAATAAATTATTGGCTATGGATGATACGTGCAAGTAAGGGTTGGTATGATGATACCAATATTAATGGCCGTGGTTAATAAATGGATAATGGTTTGGTTATTTTGAAATTGGTTTTAATTGGATATTAATGGCGGAGTGTGTAGCAAAGTTATGGAAGTTCGTAGTCTCGGGGGACCAAAACTGAAAACTCGTATTTGTCGATATGAGGATTGGTCATAGTGGACCATGTGCACGATGTCACACTATTGGGGGATGTACTAGTCATCCCATGGGATACTTCCCTGGTCGTGTGGCTACACACATTGGGGTACTTTCATCAAGGGAGTTTAACCCATATAGTCTGTGGGTGGTTTAAGAAGGTCAAGCTACATAACCCAGGTAATGGTTTTAAAGGCATGCTAAACTTGGTCCCTTTTCCTGGCATGGTTATATATATATATATATATATATATATATATATATATATATGGTTGTGTGTATTGGATGGTTTTGCTTGATTTTATAACTGGCATTTTTTTTATCCTTATCTATGATTCATATTAGCGGTCACTCGCTAACCCAATAAATTGGCGGTTGTAAATCAACTCTATGAAGGAACCGACTATGCTACTCCTTCTACATAGTGATTGAGTTAGGGATAGTATTTGGACTGAAGTGGTAAGCTTTCATCTTTTTGGAAGGCATCATTTCATGTTATGGATACATTTAGACATTTATCTTTTATTTTGGATATGGTTTTTTGCCATCGTTGGGGGCATGTCCCAATCGATTTTATTTACTCTTTTGGATACAGGCTTTGTGGTACTTTTATGGGTTGATATGGGCGAGGTCAATATTGGCGTTGGCCTTGTCATTCGAATAACTCGATGGGCTAACATCATTGGATGATATTGATTATTGTTCTATCCTATTACATTTTGGGATTAATTATATTATGTTTTGGATTATCTTTGGTTATGACCTGGTTTATGGCCTTGTTTGGTATGGTTGGATTATTGGTATGGGATAGTTGGACTCAATTTAATTGGTTACAATTGTAATCTATTCCAAGTGTCTTGGCATGAGAAGTTACACTATTATGTTTTATGCTCAAAATTTATCCAACTCAGTATAGGCAGCTAGAGATTGGGTTAGGAAATGGGGGTGGTCTCTAGTCCTGGTTGGACTTGGGATGCCTATTATGTCTAAGCCCTATTTTAGGCTATAACAAGTTGGTATCAGAGCCAGCTTCATAGTCAATTAGGAGTCCAAAAAGCCATGTCAAGTAAAGTCTCTTTTATGGGTATGAAGCATGTCACACTTGTAAGGCAGAGGCTTCAAGACATTTAGGAATGTTTCACTTTCTTTTTATTCTATCTTAAAGATTGAATTCTCAATCCTAGAATCTTCCCTAATCTATCTTTGTTCATTTTTTAGATCATGCCTCACTGTTCTAGAACACAAGGAGATTCATCTATCCCATTTGGGGGTAATACTGAAGGGGTGCATCCTACTTCTGGGTTCATCTTCGATCTTACGATCCTATCCCAGATAGTTACAGAGTTCCACTGGTTTCTACTAGTCCTTCTCAAGGTGAGATGACTAATATATAATTCTATCAGTTTATTCATAAGCAAAATATACCTGATGCTTTGCTTGCGGGGGCTATAAGGGTTGGCCAATTTATGAATATGAGTCCTATGACTTTTACTGGAGTAAAGGTGGAGGAGGATCCACAAGGCTTCTTGGATGAGATGGAGAAAATTTTTTGGGTGATACAGGCTACTAATATAGAGAGGGTTAACTTTGCAGCTTATCAGCTTAAAGATGTTATTTATAAGTGGTATGAGAAGTGGGACAAGTATAGAGGTGATGTGGAAGAGGAAGGGTTATGAGAGGCCTTTTCTAATGCCTTCTTAGATTGGTTCTTTTCTCAAGAGTTGTGGGAAGCTAAGATGGAAGAGGTTATGAACCTCAGGCAGGGAAGGATGTCGATAAATGAACATTCTTTAAAGTTCCATCAACTATTGAGGTATGCTCCTAACTTAGTGACTGATATGAGGTCAAGAATGAGGAAGTTTCTTTTAGGTTGAACAAAGATTTGATCTCGGAAAAAAAGACTGCTTTTTTCATTAAAGTATGGACATCTCGAGATTGACTGTCCATATATAGTAAGTGGAAGATAAAAAGAGGAGGTAGGTAGAGTTTGGATAGAGATAGGGAAAGAGAAACAAGTTTTCCAATCATGGAGGTGCTCAATCTCAGAGTGGTAGAGATGGTGGCAAGTTGCAGAAAAAGAAGTGGAAGAGTTCAGATTCCTACTCTTTTGCTAGTGCTCCTTACCAGTCGGGCGACAGGCGTCATCATAGTGGTGACAATTCTCGAGCATAGGGTGCGCAATCGCACCCGAGTAAAGGTCAGTCAGTTTTTTTATGTCCTTCTTATCGATTCTATGGCCGTCCTCTTTGGGGTTATTCCATTTAAGAAATGAAAAAATGTTTCATGTGCGGCTAGGTAGGCCATTGGCTTAGGAATTGTTCGGTTATAAGGTTGCTATGGTGGCAAATAAGATTCCCATGTCTTCTTCTTTTTCCCATGACCCTGGTGGTGTGGCATCTTCTTCTATTACTTCTCCTAGTTCTAGTGTTGCTCGAAATAGGTTCTATGCTTTGGCATCCCAATAGCAATTCGAGGCATCACTTGATGTTGTTACGGGTATGTTACATCTTTTCTCTCATGACATATATTGTTTTCTTTATATAGGATCCACTCTTTCTTATGTGACTCCTTTTGTGTCTATGTTATTTGGTTTTGATCTGAATGTATTTTGGATCCTTTTTCTATTTCTATCCCAGTAGGTGACTCGGTTATTGCTAAGAGATTCTATAGGGAGTGTGTGGTATCTGTTAGTAATAAGAAGACCTTGGCAGATCTGTTTGAGTTGGGTATGATTGATTTTGATATAATTCTAAGAATGGATTGGTTACACTCTTGTTATGCATCTTTGGATTGTCAGACTTGTAAGGTTATATTTAAGTTCCACGGTGAACCGATTATTAAATAGGAAGGTAGTTACTTAGCTCCTAGGGGGAGGTTTATTTCTTAGGTTAGAGCCCGAAGGTTAATCTCCAAGGGTTGTCTTTATCACCTGGTGTGGGTTAAAGACTCTAACTCAGAAGGTCCTTCTTTGTCTTTGGTCCCTGTGGTTAATGAGTTTCCAGAGGTCCTCCGGATAGGGTAATAAAGTTTGGTAATGATTTACTTCCGGACACTCATCCAATTTCTATTCCTCCGTATAGAATGGATCCGGCTGAGTTAATGGAACTCAAGTAGAAATTTAATGATCTTCTAGATAAGGGGTTTATTCTTTCTAGTATTTCTCCTTGGGGTGCACTAGTGTTGCTTGTATGCAAGAAGGATGTTTTCCTTCGGATGTGAATTGACTACAGGCGGTTGAACAAGGTAATAGTTAATAAGAAGTATCCTCTTTCCTATATAGATGACTTATTTGACCTGTTACTAGGTTCCAAGTTCTTCTCTAAGAAAGATCTTCGGTCTGGGTACCATCAGCTTAAGATTAGGGAGGTGGATATCCCTAAGATGGCTTTTTATACTCGATATGGGCATTTTGAGTTCTGGTGATGTCATTTAGGTTGACTAACACTCCGACAACATTTATGGATCTAATGAATAGGGTATTCAGGCAGTTTGGATCTCTTCGTCATTGTGTTTATTGATGACATTTTGGTTTATTTAAAGAGTGAGTAATCACCTCCTTGTGGTGTTGCAGACCTTAAAAGAATAACAGTTGTATGCCAAGTTCTCTCTAAGTGTGAGTTTTTGTTGAATGCTATGACTTTCTTAGGTCATATTATTTGTAGCGAGGGGATTATGGTGGATCCACAGAAGGTTGTTGTGGTGAAGAGGTGGCCTAGCTTCACGACTACATCTGATATTTGGAGTTTCTTGGGTTTAGCAAGTATTATAGGCAGTTTGTGGAAAGCTTTCCTTTAATAGTTGCTCCTTTGACTTAGTTGACTCAGAAAAAGGTCAAGCTCTCTTGGTCGAATACTTGTGAAGGGAGTTTTGAGAAGTTGAAAGATAAGCTAACTTTGTCTCCAATTTTGACTTTGTGGAGGGTAATTAATAATGGGTTCATAGTTTATTGTGATGTATCTCAGGTAGGTCTTGGTTGTGTGTTTATACATCCTGGGAAGATGATTGCATATGCTTCCAGTTACAGATACATGAGAGAAACTATCCTACTCATGATTTAGAGTTGTTGGCGGTTATGTTTGCTTTTAAAATATGGTGGCATTATTTGTATGGTGTCCACATGGATATCTTTTCTGATCACAAGAGTCTTCAGTATGTGTTCACTCAAAAAAAGCTTAATCTCAGGCAGAGTGATGGCTTGAGCTTCTCAAAGACTATGATGTGAGTCTTTACTATCACCCAGTTAAGGCTAATATGGTTGCTAATGCGCTTAGTAGGTTATCCATAGATAGTTTGGCTCATGTACAGGAAGGAAAGTAGGAATTGGTAAAGGCTATGCACCGCTTGGCTAATCTTAGAGTTTGTCGCTTGGATTCCAAGGAGGGCGGTATGGTGGTGCAAGAGGTTGTTCGATTATCTCTTGGTAAGGAGATTAAGGAGGAACAAGTGTTAGATCCTATCTTGATAAAAATCAAGAGTGATGCAGATGGAAAAAAAGGTAGTGGTGTTTGAGATCAATGGAAATAGTACTTTGTGGTACCAAGGGAGGTTGTGTGTTCTTGATGTCGACGGTTTGCAACAAAGGGTTTTGGTTGAGGAGCATGAGTCATGCTATGTTGTTCATCCTAGCTCGACTAAGATATATCATGATCTTAAGAGATCTATTGGTGGAATGGCATGAAAAAAGATGTGGTTGACTTTATAGCCAAGTGCATGGTGTGTCAACAGGTTAAGTTGAGTGCATGAGACCATATGGGTTTCATCAAGAAATTTATTTGCCCGAATGAAAGTAGGAAGTGATCAATATAGACTTCGTTACCGGTCTTCCTTGGTCTCAAAATTATTTTGATTTGATTTGGGTCATCGTGGATAGGATGACTAAGTTTGCAAACTTTTTGCTAGTGAGGACTAACTTTTCAATGGAGGATTATGTGAAGTTGTATCTTTATGAGATTGTGAAGCTGAATGGGGTGCTGGTTTCAATTATTCTTGATCGTGGTATGCATTTTATATCTCACTTTTTATGGTCTTTTCATAAAGGATTGGGGACTAAGGTTAGTCTGTGTACTGCTTTCCATCCGCAGATAGATGGGCAAGCGAAGAGAACTATTAAGACATTGGAGGATATTCTTTGAGCTTGTGTAATTGATTATGGTTGCAATTGCATCTACCTTTAGTGGAGTTTTCTTACAACAATAGCTACCATTCTAGTATTAGTATGACCCCTTTTGAGGCATTGAATAGAAGGAGGTGAAGATCTCCTATTGGTTGATTTGAGATTGGTGAGGCAGACATGTTTGGGCCAAATTTGGCTTATCAAGCAATGGAGAAAGTGATGGTGATTTAGGATAGGTTTAAAGCTATCCAACATCGCCAAAAGTCCTATACGGATGTTAGGCATAGATACTTGGACTTTGAGGTCGGGGATAGGGTGTTCCTCAAGGTATCTCCCATTAAGGGAGTAGTCCGGTTTGGAGAAAAGGGAAAACTCAGTCCTTGGTTTATTGGCTCTTATGAGATTTTGCAGAAAATTGGTAATGTTGCTTAAAAGCTAGAGTTGCCTTCTAGCTTGAGCTTGGTTTATCCGGTCTTTTATGTTTCTATGTTAAGGAAATGTTTTGGTGATCCTTCTTCAGTTGTTCCTTTAGATGAATTGGGTCACATGAATTCCTTGTCTTGTAAAGAATTCCTAGTTGAGATCTTGGATAGGCAGGCTCGTCGGTTGTGGACCAATGATGTGGCTTTGGTTAAGTTTCTTTAGCAGAACCATAAGGTGGAAGAGGCTACTTGAGAAGCAGAAGAGGACATAAAGTCCAAGTATCCACATTTATTTTCTTCTCTTAGGATTCATGCGAAAGGTATGTGTCTTCAACACTTCGTTATTTTCAGAGTTTGTTACACAACCTAGGTAATGGTTTTAAAGGCATAGTAAACCCGGTCCCTTTACTCGGCATGGTTATATATATATATATATATATATATATATATATATATGTATGGTTATGTGTATTGGATGGTTTTACTTGGTTTTATAACTGGCATTATTCTATCCTTATCTTGATATTTATACTAGCGGTTACTCACTAACCCCGTCTATTAGCAGATGTATACCCATGCTGTGTAGGAACCAACCATTCTACTCTTTCTACATAGTGATTAACTCGGGGACAACATTTGTACTGAAGTGGTGAGCTTCCATCTTCTTGGAAGGCATCATTTCATGTTATGGATACTTTTAAAAATGTATCTTTTATTTTGGATATTGGTTTTTGCCATGGTTGGGGGCATGTACCAATCGAATTTATTTACTATTTTGTATAGAGGGTTTGTGGTACTTCTATGGGTTGGTATGGGCAGGATCGGTATTTATGTTGGCCTTGGCATTGGAATAAGCCAGTGGACTGCCATCATTGGATGATATTGATGATTGTTCCATCCTATTACATTTTGTGATTAATAATATTACATTTTGGAACGTCTTTGGTTATGGCCTGGTTTATGGCCTTGTTTGGAATGGTTGAATTATTAGTATGGGATGGTTGGACTGGGTTGGATTGGTCACAGTTGTGATCTATTAGCAGGGTCTTGGTGTGAGCAGTTTCACTATTTTATTTCATGCTCAGAATTCAGCCAACTCAGTATAGGTTGCTGGAGGTTGGGTTGGGTAACATGGGTGGTCTCCGGTCCTGGTTGGACTTAGGATGCCCATTATGTCAAGGCCAAAGTTCATGCTGTGAAAATAATTTAATAGATGCTAGAAAAATATATAGGGGTTGGGTGGTGCCCATCTTTCATAGAAAGACGATGGTGGATCTAATAGAGTTGGATATGGTAGATTTTGATGTTATCTTGGGGATAAATTGGCTCTATTTGTATTGTGCTTCTCTAGATTATAGGACCCAAAAGGTCAGTTATCACTTTCCTAATGAGTCAGTATTGGAATAGGAGGGGAGTTTCTTAGTGCTTAAAGAGATATTTATCTCTTATCTTAGAGCCCAAAAATTGATTTAAAAAAGGTGTTTGTATCATCTAGTTTAGGTTAAGGATTCTCTGAAGTCCTTCTTTGAAATCTGTCCCTGTGGTTAATGAATTTTCTAAAGCATTTCCTAGTGTTCTTCTTAGAATTCTTCCCGATAGGGAAATAGATTTTATGATTGATCTTTTACTGTAAACTCATCCTATTTCCATTCCCCCTTATAGAATGGCCCCGACTTAACTAAAAGTTCTAAAGGAGAAGTTAAAAGATCTTCTTATTAAGGGTTTTATTCATCCTAGTGTTTCTTCATGAGGTGCTCCTATTATTTTTGCGTAAAAGAAAGACAAATCACTTTGAATATGTATAGATTATCGTTAGCTGAATAAGGTGACAGTGAATAGTAAGTATCCTTTTCCTAGGATTGATGACCTTTTTGATCAACTTCAGGGTGCTAAATATTTCTCCAAGATTGATCTTTTTTTAGGTTATCATCAGTTGAAGATTACGGAGGTTGATATTCCTAAAACTGCGTTTCAAACCCGATATGGTCATTATGAGTTTTGGGTTATGTCATTCGGTTTGACTAATGCTCAGCCGACATTCTTGGATCTTATGAACCGAGTTTTCTGGCAGTTTCTAGATTTGTTTGTTATAGTCTTCATTGATGACATCTTGGTGTAGTCTAACAGTTAAGGGGATCATGCCAATCACCTCCAAATTGTGTTGCAAACTCTTAAGGATGAAAAGTTGTATGCAAAATTGTCTAAGTGTGAATTTTGGTTAAGTGTTTTGATTTTTCTTGGGCAAGTTGTTTCTAGTAAGAGGATCAAGGTAGATCCACAGAAAGTGGAGGTAGTTAAGAAATAGCCTAGACCCACAACTCCAACTGGCATTAGGATCTTCTTGGGTTTGGTTGGGTATTATAGGAGGTTTATGGAAAGTTTCTTGTCTATTGATGCTCCATTGACTAAGTTAACTTAGAAAAAGGTTAAGTTTTTGTGGTCCGATGCTTCTGAGGGTAGTTTTGATAAGTTGAAGGATAGGCTGAGTTCTGTGCCAGTTTTGACCCAGTTCAAGGGTACTGATGATTTTGTTGTGTTTTGTGATACGTCCTATGTGGGACTGGGTTGTGTTTTGATGCAACATGGTAAGGTTGTGGCTTATGCTTCTAGGCAGCTTAAGCTTCATTAGAGGAATTATCTAACTCATAACTTGGAGTTGGCAGCTATGGGTTTTGCTTTGAATATTTGGCGCCATTGTCTCTATGTGGTGCATGTGCATATCTATTCAGATAATAAGAGCTTGCAATATGTGTTTACTCAGAAGGAGTTGAATCTCAAGCAAAGGTGGCAACTTGAATTGCTTAAGGATTATGACATGAGTCTTCACTAATAAGCAGGTAAAGCCAATATAGTTGTTGATGGTCTTAGCAAGTTTTCCATGGAGAGTTTATCCCATGTTGATGAGGTGAAAAGAGGATTAGTGAAGGACAATCACAGATTAGCTAATTTTGGAGTTCATCTTTTGGACTTTGAGGATAGAGGAGTGATTGTTTAGGAAGTAGTGAAATCATCTCTTGGTGCTGAGGTGAAGTAGAAGCCAGCTTCAAATCTCATACTGATGTAGTTTAAGGATGATGTGGGCTAGCAAAAATTTATGGCTTTCGAGATTGGGGGAGATGGTATTCTGAGGTATCAAGGTAGGTTGTGTGTTCAAAATATTAATAAGTTGCGGGAAAGGATTTTGACTGAGGCTCATGGGTCTAGATATATAGTTCATCCGAGCTCAACTAAGATGTATCATGACTCGAAGAAAATCTACTGGTGGAATAATATGAAGATAGATGTGGCAAATTTTGTTGCCAAATGTATGGTCTGTCAGCAAGTCAAGGTTGAACACTTGTGGCCGGGTGGCATATCTCAAGAGTTAGAGTTGCCTGTGTGGAAGTGGGAGATGATCAACGTGGATTTTGTTATGGGTCTTCCGCAGTCTCACAGTCAGTATGATTCGATTTGGGTTATTATGGATAGGATGACTAAGTCTGCTCACTTCTTGCCTGTGAGGACTAACTACACAGGAGAGGATTATGTTTAGTTGTTCATTCAGGAGATTGTGTTTTATGACCCGAAGCTACCCCTAGTCGCGATAATGGTGCTTAACGGTCATAAGCTGACCACAAGCTAACCCATAAGTTGGTACCTACTGTGAGCACTGAATAAAATATGAACATATAAGTATACTGATAAAAGTCAAGGATTAACTGTTTGAGTACTTGAAAAGCTAAATTCATGTAAATCACATAAGTATCGAGTGTTCATAACCCACCAGCACTAAATGGAATTAACAATAACGCCATATAAAAGCTTTAAAACCATATTAGAGGATCATTGCTCAAAATCCAACACTTAAGAATTCCATCAAACACATGAGAGTTGTGAAGTTAAACATGGGAATGGATAAAGCATGCGATAATAACATGATTGCAAGACTAAAATCATAACTTAGGGATTTAACGTGAAGAATACAACATTTAAAATATGTAATGGCTCATTCCTCTTGAAAACACTCATAAACATAACTTGTAATTGAATTAACAAGATATTCATGGAGATATCTCAACTTAAACATGAAAACTCATAATTTAAAATACCAAAAGGGATTCTTGGACTCCATGGGTGAAAGGAACCCATGGATGAACATCACACATACCTCACTAGATGATTTTGTGAAGATTCTTGGGAATTTCTTCAGATTTGAAGATTGAATTCCTTGATAGCTTGAGAATGGGTTAGGGTTTGTTCTTGAGGTTGAAGATGGTTTTCTTGATAGCTTTTATGAATAAATAGGAAAATAATGCTCCTTAGGGACCTAAATTTCGTGTTATGGAAAAGTTTGGGTGGGGGAAAGGACCCAAATTCCCTTAATTATCAAAGAACAAAAAGTTGGATGGGTAAAGAGGGCGCGGCGCACGCATTAGAGCGGCGCACTGGAGGGTACGATGCCCGTCCTAGAGTAGTGCACTGAAAGGGGTGGTGCCCATATTAGAGCAGTGCACTGGAGGGGGAGGCGCCTGCTTAGAGCTTTGATGCTACTGTTTGTTGATCCACACATGCCCTTACACTCATCTAATAATTTCAAAACTCACCTGAGACGTACTTTTAACTTCCTTAATCATGAATCAACTCAAAAAATGACGTACCGTGGTAGGGAAGGTCGAAAATAAAATCAATAATGTTTAGGGGCCTTGGAAATGATTAAGTCCTAACACTTAGGTTAATTTTTAAGTTTTGGACCCCTCTTAACATACCACTGAGAGCTGAAACAAGCTAAGACTTTCATGGGGTATTATAATATCTCCCCTTTGGGAATATTCGTCCTTGAATGAGACTGGTTTAGCTAAGAGTACTGAAGTAATTGAGATCATTTAGTGAATATGCACCACTGGAAACATGATTACATAACTGAGTATGAAAAATGATACATGAACTGATCTGAATGTATGCAATGACATGAGATAGATTACATAGCTGAAACTGAAAAGGGAAGAGAGTCGATCTGAAGAATATCGTTACCTCAATCTGGTTTTTAGTTCGCGAAGAAAAGGTGAGGGTACTTAGTTCACATATCTTCTTTTGCTTCCCAAGTGGCTCCCTCAACAGAATGATTCTGCCAAAGAATTTTGACTAAGGGGACTTCTTTATTCCTTAGTCTATGAATCTGATGATTAAGGATCTCAATTGGGATTTCTTCGTAAGAAAGGCTATCCTGAACATCCATCCATCCTAACGGAACAAATACAGCTGAGTCACCAATACACTTCTTTAACAGGGAAACATGGAACACAGGATATACTGACACCAAATCTACAGGTAACTCTAGCTCATAAGCCACCTTCCCAAATAAACCAAATCCCCAACCTCAAATTAAAGATCTTTTCTCCTCACATCTGCATAGGATTACTGACGGCTTTGGGTTGTCTTCAGCCTCTCCTGAATCAACTAAACTTTTTCCATGGCCTCAAACACTAAATCTGGTCCTACCGAAGCAGCTTCACCTGCCTCAAACTAACTAATAGGAGATCTATATCTTCTCCCATAAAGATCCTCAAATGGAGCCATCTGAATACTAGAGTGATAGTTGTTGTTATAGGCAAACTCAATCAAATGTAAGTGATCATCCCAACTACCTCTGAAGTCTATAACAAATGATCTCTGCATGTCCTATAAGGTCTGAATGGTCCTCTCTACCTGACCATTTGTCTGAGGATGAAAAGTTGTACTGAGATGAACGTGGGTACCAAGACCCTCCTGAAAAGCCTTCCAAAAGTGGGAGGTAAATTAAGTACCTCTATCTTATATGGTAGACAACAAAATACCATGCAACCTAACCAACTCCCTAAGATAGGGCCTTCCATAATCCTCAGTTGAGTAAGAAGTATGAACTGGTAAGAAATGAGCTTTTTTGATCATTCTGTCTACAATGACCCATATAGAATCATACTGACGATGCGTATGAGGCAACCCTGTCATAAAATCTATGTTTTCCACCTCCCACTTCCAAGTAGGGATACTAAACTCCTGCAACCACTAAGCCTCTAGTGCTCAACTTTAACCTGCTGACAATTAAAGCACTTAACTACAAACTCTGCAATATCCCTCTTTATACCACTCCAGTAATAAATTTCACGCAAGTCACGATACATCTTAGTGGATCCTAGATGGATAGAGTATCCACACTATGCGCTTCTGCAACTATTCGTTGTCTCAGGTCATCAATACTCGGAACACATAATCTACCCTGACAATGAAGTACACTATCCCCTCTTAGGAGAAAACCTCCACCTTTTGAACTCTAATTATTTACTTCAATCTAACCAAACTGGGATCCTTGTCTTGCTTTTCCTTTAGTTCAGAAACCAGAGAAGATTCCAAACCATTATGAACCAATACACTTCCTTCAACTGAGTCAACAATCCGAACACCTAATCTAGCAAGCTGATGAATCTCCTGGACTAACTTCTTCTTATCCTTCTCAACATGAGCAACACTACCTATAGACAACCTACCAAGGGCATCTTCCACTACATTGTCCTTTCCAGAATAATACAACACACTCATATCATTATCCTTTAACAACTCAAGCAATTGATAACACTCAACTTACACATCAGTTTAAGTGCAAGGCGGTCGTCATCAATATATTTACCCAACTTTGGAGTCAGGCTCGAATCCACGAGGAACAATGTGAGTGGTAATCAAGTTAATTCGAATTAATAGATACAAGTGAAATTCAAACCAATGTTACAAGAAAATAAAAGTGGGGGAGATAGATATATACACCAATGTTTCTTTTTGGGTTTTTCTAGTATAAATTCGGGGCTACAAATAATTAGAGTTTTAACAATTATGGACGGATCTTGGGATTATCCATTACTAAGGGAGTGATTTATGGGTGTTAGAAATCAACATCAATTTATTAAGTCAAATATACGTAGGTTTGGTTATAGATTTTGATGCTAGTCTTTCAACAAAACGCTAAACTTTCACCCGCTGATTCTTTCGAATACCTAATAGGTATGTTCAATAATTAGTAACAACAACCTCAATCTAGGCATCCCTATTTCTAGGATGATACCCAACACAACAGCAACAACAACAAACCCAGTGTGTTCCCATAAAGTGGTGTCTGGGGAGGGTAAGATGTACGCAGTCCATACCGCTATCTCTGAAGAAGTAGAGAAGTTGTTTCCAATAGACCCCCAACTCAAGATAAAGAATAAGCAACAAGGAGATGAAATACATAACAAAAAAGGTGTAAGGAATACTAAAAAGTAAATCAGATCAATACGAAAATACGATAGATACGGAAACACAAAGTAAGCAGATAGCAACTGAGAAAATATGAAAGGGACCCCCACGTATAAGTAACACATATTCGCCGCCATAGAAACCTATAGACACAGATCTAAGGTTACTAACCCGGCTACACAAGATCTCTCTTGGTGGCTTGCTATAACCGACACCCTCCACTAGTCTTCTACCCTTATTCGCGACCTTCACACCTTCCTATCTAGGGTCATGTCCTCAGTAAGTTGCAGTTTCTCCATGTCATGTCTGATCACCACTCTCCAGTATTTCTTTGGCCTACCTCTACTCTTCCTAAAGCCATCCAACGCTAGTCTCTCACACCTATGCACTGGGGCATTCGCGTCCCTCCTTATCACATGTCTAAACCATCTCAGCCTTCCTTCCCGCATCTTGTCTTCCACCGAGGCCACTCCCATCTTCTCTTGGATAATCTTATTTCTAATATTGTCCCCTCTAGTAAGTGCATACATCCAACGCAACATCCTCATTTCCGCCACCCTCACTTTTTGGATATGGGAATGCTTGACTGGCCAACACTCCGTACCATACAACATGGCCAGATGGACTGCCACTCTATAGAATTTACCTTTAAGCATAAGAGGTACTTTCTTATCATACAACACCCCCAAGGCGAGCCTCTACTTCATCCAACCTACTTCAATACGATTAGTGACATCCTCATCAATCTCACCATTCCCTTGGATCAAAGACCCAAGATACTTAAAATTATCCCTCTTACAAATATCTTGGGAGTCCAACCTCGCCACCATATTGTCCTCCTACCTCAAGCCACTAAACTTGCATTCCAAATACTCCGTCTTAGACTTATTCAGCCTGAACCCCTTCGACTCAAGGGTTTGCCTCTAATTTATCATTCACTCCCCTCCGCGTCTCATCAATCAACACTACATCATCTGCAAATATCATACACTACATCATCTACAAATATCATACACTAAGGCACCTCGCCTTGATCAATCTCATCAACAGGTCCATCACCAACACAAACAAGAACGGACTAAGTGTCAATCCCTGATGCAACCTTGTCTCGATCGGAAAATGGTCAGAGTCTTCTTCCGCTGTCCTCACCCTGCTCTTACCTGCACCGTAAATATCCTTAATAACTTTGGTGTACGCTATAGGGACCCTCCTAACCTTCAAACACCTTCAAAGAACCTCTCTCGGGTCATTATCATACGCTTTTTCTAGGTCGATGAACACCAAATTTAAGTCCTTCTTTCTTTCTCTATACTGCTCTACCAATCTCCTCACTAAATGGATTTCCTCTGTCGTTAAACGGCCAGGCATAAATCCAAACTGGTTCTCCAAAATAGACACAACCCTTCTCAGTCTCCGCTCAACCACTCTCTCCCGAATTATCATAGTGTGACTCAACAGCTTAATACCCCTCTAGTTGTTGCAACTCTGAATGTCATCCTTATTTTTCTAGAGCGAAATAATCGTACTCCATCTTCAAGCCTCAGGCATTATCGCAGTCTTAAAAATATTATTAAACAAATCCGTCAACCACCTAAGCCCTGCCCCCACCCGCATACTTCTAAAAATCTACCGGAATCTCGTCCGGCCCTGTCGTCCTATCCCTTCGCATCTTATGAATACCCCTTCGTATCTTATGAATAGCCTCTTTGACCTCCTCTACCTTAAAACGTCTGCAGTAGCTGAAATCACGACTCTTTTTTGAATGTTCCAGCTCTTCTAGCTCAGTGCCTCTGACCCCTTCAACATTTAAAAGTTTATGAAAGTAGCCCTGCCATCTCTTCTTAATGTGAGCATCCTCCACTATAACACTGCCATCCTCACCCTTACTGTACTTCACTTGATCTAGGTCACGGCCTTTCTGCTCTCTAACTTTTGCAAGAGTGTACAACCTCTTATCTCCTTCTTTCTCCTCTAACCTATCATACAAATGCTTAAACGTTGCTAACTTGGCAGCCATAACTGCCAACTTAGCCTCCCTCGTAGCTACCTTGTACACCTCCCTATTCACCCGCTTCTCTTCTTCATCTTTACTCTCAATCAGCTTATGTCAACGTCATGATACCCATGGTATAGTAAACCTTACATTCACGCATATGTCTAAGATAGTGAAAATTTAGCAAACTACATAGACAATTTTCTATCATTGTTTTGGTTTCCATATCCCTTTTTCAAGGATGATATGGATTCCTAAACCTCACCCAAAACCATTTTTTCAAAAGATGGCTTTGGATTTTCTAGAGCATGAAGCTTTCACACATCATACCCATGTGAGATTTTGGGGCTTTTACCCATCAAACCCCAACCAAGTTAGCATAGCAATGATAAAACCCATAAACATGAACTACTAAATAGAAGCTAATCAATAACAACCACACACACAACCCCATGAGGGAGATTTCGTGACACATAAGATAAATAAGCATAGATATACCCATAATCTTCATTAAAGTGATTTATTGAATCTTAAGTGAATCTTACTTCAAACTTGATAATCCCACAAATCAACAATGGATATGAGCTAATCTTCCACTCAGAAAGTTTCCAATGTATTCTCACCCAAAATTATACAATATTTTCTCCTCCAAAAATAGAGTCTTCAATGTATTCTCACTCATCTACTAAAATGCCTACTCAAATCCTATACCTCTCACTTTTTAAGTACCATAAATTGTACCCATCCACATACCTAGTCATAGACCCTACCCACTTGGTCTCCTAGACACATTCAATATTGATCCTGCTCTTTCTAAGAATCTTCACAAGCTCTATGGACTTACCCTGAAGGGTCCCTCTGTTCCAAGACCCAACCCTCAACTTATCATCTCTTGCATCACATCTACCTGTACCTCTCCTCACTTTATACCCTAAACCTGTCCTAACACCATACCTTGCCCCCACTCTCAAACTACCCCTCGCTTCTTCCTCCATCTCCAAAATAGCCTCCAACCCCAACCTTCTCGGATATGACCCTATTTTACTATCATCTCCAAAAGCCACTACTCGAAAAAAGTACAAAAAAGGATAGAAAAAATAGTAGGAAATAGAAGGCAAACGCAAAGCACACTATCCGGCCTAACACCAAGAACAACAAAATAATAGCCA
Source organism: Capsicum annuum (assembly GCF_002878395.1). NCBI lineage: Eukaryota > Viridiplantae > Streptophyta > Magnoliopsida > Solanales > Solanaceae > Capsicum > Capsicum annuum. The sequence continues at coordinate 193,943,334 of NC_061115.1, forward strand.
TCAATGCAAGAAGGTAGCCAATCCCAACAAATTAAAAGCAAGTCAAGAGACAGAAAATAAAAAGAGCAACTAAATATTCTCTCTCTCTCTATATATATATATATATATTTCTATCAAATTTATCATTTGTATTTGTATATAAACATGTATCATTTGTATGTATATGGTTCAAGTTGTATAAACATGTATCATTTGATACAAACATCTTCAACCTATTTACACCCATCCTAAAGTGATTCATTTTCAATAATGGGGTATTACAGGCTCATTTCAAGTACATTTTAAGACTCAAAAAGTTTGGGGTGTTACATTGTTGTTCTTAGATAAGATGTAATTCTTGTCTAGCATTGATGATCTTCTGATATATTTCTTTAAATTCTTCTGTGTTGAGCTTTTTCAGTGTAATTTATAGTTTTGGTTGCTTTCTCCACATGTTCTAATATAATCAGTTGACAGATGTTGCTTCCATACTCTCTATACTTACTTCAAAAACTGGCTATGTTAAGCCCATACATTAAAGAACTTGAAGGGAACCTTCACGTTAATGTGTATTTTTTTTCTCACCAGAATCATAGGTTAATGATAAAAAATGTTTGGAAGGTCATATTTAGTACATTTGCATCCCCAAATAAGCATTCATTCATGATTTCCCAATGTTTCATAAATTCTACCTCAAACGCTATCAACTTCGTATTATTGAGTAGTCCAAGTATAGAATCACCCCTCCAATTCAGATCTGAGAGATATAAATCATGCACAATCTCCACAAAATATTTGATCTCATTATTGGATATAGGGTTACCTGTCCTTCTATCTTGAGGATAAAGTACAACATTAAAATCCCGACTCAGTAACCATGGCTTAGTAACCCCTTGGGCGGCTGATTGTAAAGTACTCAATAATGTTATTCTTTGATCCACAATATTAAGACCATATATAATTGTTAACAAACAATTTAATTTTCTAGATCTGCTATCCACCTTACAATATATAGTTTGCATATCAACCCCGAGTAATTGTAATGTATAGAAAGATGGGTCCTATTTAAGCCAAATTCGTCCATTATTTGCAGCTTGGTAGTTTGTATGTAGCCTCCAATTAGAAGTGAAGTTGTTGTCTATTCTCTTACAATTACTCTTGTTTCAATAATACCTCCCAATTTTATTTTATTGTTAATCATATAGTTCCTAAGCTCTGTCTGTTTATATATCTTATTTACACCTCTTATATTTCAAAATAACCAATGTATTTAGATTCCACAAGCCCCCCTCTTCCTCAGGTCAATGATAAGTTATTAGTTCTCTACTTCCCTTGCTCACTCTGCACTTTAGTCTTACGGATGCTTGACAGTTGTGGAAAATTTCTATCATTGAGAACCGGACTTGTTTGTCTTAAAGTACTACCTTTTGTTCCTTCTCCAGATGCGATCCTTGGTTTATTTGCTCCGTCTTGATAAGAAATATGTTTGTCAGTCATAGGTTCTTGAACTTGTTGTATCTCGTATTTTTTAGTCTGATGTATCTCTAGTAAAATAATTTCCTTAAATCTCCATTTCCGAGTCACTTTTTAGGAGGTTCCTCAACAGGTGGTACTACTATATTGCACCTTTGGCCCACGATCTAGCACTGACACAAAACTTCTAGTTTCAGTCACATTCCACCCGTTGATTAAATTACTTTTCATAAAGATCTTGTACCATAATTGCCTCAGGCGGTTCTTTAGTAACATTTACATCGATGAGCATCCTTGCAAAGGATATTTGACTTGGTTTTGTAATGCATTCATCTACACAGACTGGGACTCAGATTTTACTTGCAACTCTGCTTATAGAACCAGAACTCCGACAAGAAATAGGTAGTTTTGAGAATTTCACCCATATTGGGATCATTGTAGGATATTCTTTGCTAAAATCAAAATCATGAGTTCATGGTTTAAGAATATTGATTTGTTATTCATGGTATACAGTCTTGAATAAAACTTCTAATTATCTAATTTAGCCTAAGTTTCAATTAACTATAGTCCATAGCCTCTTTTGTCAATTAAATATAATCCATAACCCCTCTCCTTTATTTTAGCCTCAATTTTCTCTCTTTTTCTATCTTCTATTTCTCTTTTTTTTTTCTTTTCTTTATTTTCTATTTTTGTTTTTGTTTTTTTCTTTTCTGCTTTTTTCATTTTTTTTCCTTTTTATCATTTGTCATTTTTTTATTTCCATCTCTTCATCTTTTTTTTCTTTGCAATTTTTTCTTTATTTTTTTCATTTTGTTTCATTTTTTTTGCATCGATTTTTTTCGGCTTATTGCACTTTCCTTTTTTCTATTTTCTCTTTCATTTCATTTATTCTTTTTTTTCATTTTTTCATTTTTTTTGTATTTTTTTCCTCTTATTTTTTGTTGTTGTTGTTGTTATATTTTATAGTTTATATTTATTTATATCATACTATATATTTTAAATAAATTTATTATTTATATTTGAATAATTTAGACCTTAATATGTATAATTTATCATTTGAATTTGTATACAAACAAGTATATGAGTTGATTATATTTACTTGAATTTAAAATATACAAATATGCATGTATCATTTAATACAAATGTGTCGTTAGTTTTTGAATGTCAAAATTACTATTTGTATTTGTATACAAACAAGTAACATTTGTATGTATATGGTTCTAGTTGTATAAAAATGTATCATTTGATACAAATGCAACATTCGTATTTGCATGATTTAGCATTTGTATTTGTATAATTATCATTATGTTGTACAATTTATATCAATAAAATATAATTTGTGTCAATGAATATAAATATAAATGTTTATAGAAAGAAAAGTAACAATTATTTTTCAATTTTTTAAAAATAAAAATAATGCAGTCAACTATAAATTCAAATAAAAAAATAAAAAAATAATATTATAAATACAAATAAATATATGGTCAATTTACAAATAAAAATAGAAACTAGAACTTTAAAGATAAAAGTACATTGATAAAAATAGAATACAAATACAAACAAGACAAAACCACAAAATAATAAATACAATATGAAGTCAACTATAAAATACAAATAAAAAATATTTTTTTTAAAATACAAGTGTAAATTGTATTAAATATAAATGATGGTGCGGACTATAAAATACAAATTCAAGTGCTAAAATAAAAATTAAAGTATGAACTATGAAATACAAATATAATTATATCAATGAATATAATAATATAAATAAATACAAATACAATGCGAACTATACAATATAAATATAATTGTATCAACAAATACAAAAATATAAATGACGATACACATACAAATACAATAAGCAATTTATAATATTTTTTTTATCATTCATGGCTTGTGCTCGACGTAAGCATATTCTTTGAAAGTACAAAATATAAAATAGAACAAAAATGAGAAAGAAAAAAATGCAAAAAAAAAAAAAGAAGAAAAAAGAA